>NW_027526295.1:90071052-90317220 GCF_048455015.1 Haemaphysalis longicornis
CAATGGTAGGCGGCCATTCTGTATTATACCAGCCTCAAAAAGCTGTATTAACAACGCCCCGCACGGGGCACCTTGAGTATTCATGGTGACGGTGAGCAGCGACACCGCGGACCCCGAGCTCCCAACATAAGCCGTGTCCAACCGTGGCGAGGTGTTTAAAGGTGAAGGGTAGAAGCCGTAAACGGTGGCCGTCGGAGCCTTGGGCAAGCTCCGGCCGATGGGCTCCCTGCCTGTCTACCAGGCAGGGAGCTCCGGGACCTCTTTGACTACCAGGGTAAGGTCAAAAAAGAAAGTACCCCCGTCTCCCTGCTTTTATACTATGCTTTATGGTATTGTCTAAAACCCCCTCCAACCGTGATCGGCCCCCTAAAAGGGGCCGCACCGAAGTATCGTTTCCCCCATGGCCATCTTTGACATTTCCTGAACCAGATAATTTTTTTGATTTCTTGTGATGGAATCGCTCAATCCAACCCACCCTCTTGCATCTCAGCCAGTCTTCTTGATCGCCAAGTATCTTGAAGCCATAGTAGGAAAATCGTATAAATGCAAAAAACAAAGGTCTGGTGAACTGTTAATTGAAATAAATGACAAGCAGCAGTCTGCAAAGCTTCTAGCTCAGACTAGACTGGCTGATCTTGACATCCGGGTCACACCCCATCGGAGCCTCAACAGCTCGCAGGGTGTGATATCCGAGACAGACCTCCTGAACGAAACCGATGCGGATCTCCTTGCCGGCTTGAAGGATCAGGGCGTCACTGCCGTGAGACGCATCACCATCCGCAGAGACGACAAGGAGATTCCCACCAAACACATTATCTTGACTTTCGACCGCGCAATTCTTCCACAATACATAAATGCAGGTTTTATCCGTTGCTCCATCCGTCCGTACATCCCGAACCCGCGGCGCTGTTTTAAGTGCCAGCGGTTCGGGCATGGTACGAACTCTTGCCGTGGCCGAACGACGTGTGCAAAGTGCGCGGCGCACGATCATCCGAGCGAGAACTGCTCAGCCGAAACTCTCACTTGTGTAAACTGCGGGGGGCCGCATGCGGCATACTCCCGCAAGTGCGAAAAATTTCAACTAGAAAAGAAAATCATCAACATCAAAGTCACTGAAAACATCACCTTCCCAGAGGCGCGAAAGAGGTTCGCCTCTTTCCCCCTGGGGAGGTACGCCGACGCGGCTCGCCGGGGGGCGGAGCGGCGTCTCGTTTCCACAGGGACCCAGTTCAGCGAGTCTGACCTGGTCCCTCGCCCGCCCCCCCCTGGGTTGCCTCTGGCAGTTCAACCCGCCACCACGCCGCTTGCTGAGGCAGCAGCGGTTGTGGTGGCAACCTCTTCCGTCGGGACCGGTGCCGCTCCCGCCTCTGTCTCCCCGCCCTCCAGTGCGTTGGAGGGTACAGAGGTGATGGACACCACGGGCCCCGCACCGGTTCCCACCGCCACCGCACCGCCTGTGCCACCTCTGGCGCCCCAGACGCCCTCGGCGGTGGCGGCTCAAACGAAGGGCTCCCGAGGGGGGGCCAAGTCCAGGGGGCCCGGTCCGTCGGGCACTCCTCGGACATCCGACGACGAGATGGATGTCGGGCCGTTCCTGCCTGCAACGCAGCGCAAGGAACGCGTCCCGACGCCAAAGTCTCCCGACAAGCCAAAAAAGGCGAGAGTCACAGCCCCGAAAGACGACACATAAACAAACACACACAATCCAGTAGCTCTCACACTAAATAATGGGAAGAGAAAACATAATTCAATGGAACTGTAGAGGCCTTCTTAAAAATCTTGACGATGTATACGAAATACTGCATGCTAATCAGCCAAGTGTGATGTGTCTTCAGGAGACGCATTTGAATTCCAAGCACACAAATTTCTTAAATAGGTACATGGTCTTCAGAAAGGACAGGGATGGCTGCACACACTCTTCGGGCGGTGTAGCCATATTAGCCCGGAAATCCCTAGCATGCCACCCTGTCGCTCTCAACACCGTCCTTGAGGCTGTAGCAATACGCACAATAATTTTTAAGAGGTTGATAACGGTATGCTCCATATACATTCCTCCTGATGTCACACTTTTGAGCTGTGACTTCGAGGCGCTGGTCGACCAGCTACCCGAACCGTACATCCTAACAGGCGACCTTAATGCACACAACTCTCTTTGGGGCTCCTCCAGAACGGATGCCCGAAGTCGCCTGATAGAGAAATTTCTTACATCTTCAGGAGCATGCCTTTTCAACCAAAAACAGCCTACTTACCATAACTTAGGACATAATACGTACTCACATCTCGACTTGGCTATTGGTTCTGCAATTCTCTTTCCATGTCTTGAGTGGGGCGTGGGCACGGACCCATATGGTAGTGACCACTTCCCCACATCCCTAACATACATAGGTAAAGGCCTATGCAGTCCATCTTCCCATAACAGGTTTAATGAATCAGAAGCAAACTGGAGTACATTCACAGAAACATCTAAACTACACCACACAACCATAAAACACCTACACGTTGAGGAAGCAGCCCAACTCGTCACGGCGCACATAGTCGACGCCGCCGAAAAGTCTATGTCCCAGGCCTCCAGTGCGTCCCGCAACCCAAGGAGGCCCTGGTGGAACGAGGACTGCAGGCGGGCGCGAGAGGCCCAGAACAAGGCGTGGGGTGTCCTTCGCCGGTACCCCACGTCAGATAACCTCATTTCGTTTAAACGGACAAAGGCTCTTGGGAAGCGAGTGCGTCGTGAGGCGAAAAGGGAGAGTTGGCGCACCTTCCTCACTTCCATCAACTCATACACCGACACACACAAAGTCTGGACACGAATACGAAAACTAAAAGGACAACAGACACACAGCCTGCCCCTTGTTAGTACAACAGGGGACACACTGGAAGACCAGGCTAACACACTTGCACAACACTTCGAACACGTATCCAGTTCAGCACACTACACAAAAACGTTCATGAAACACAAGACATCTGTAGAAAAGAAGTCCCTGCGTGATAACAACAAGTCGCACACTTCTTACAATTCTCCTTTTTCAATTCATGAGCTGAAGGTTGCTCTGAACACATGTAAGCCTTCAGCTCCAGGTGCAGACAAAATCACATACACCATGATACAACACCTACACCCAGACACTCTTGAAACACTCCTACATCTATACAACAACATATGGCTTTCGGGGCACATTCCTCGCTCTTGGAGAGAGGCCATAGTAGTGGCTTTCCTGAAGGAAGGAAAGGACCCTTCCTCTCCCGCTAGCTATCGGCCCATCGCCCTCACAAGCTGCCTGTGCAAGCTCCTCGAGAAGATGATAAACAGGAGACTCATGTACATTTTTTGAGTACAATGGTCTTCTCGAGAGCTGCCAGGCAGGCTTCAGGGCGGGGCGGTCCACCAACGACCAACTCGTCGCGCTCGAGTCCTATATAAAGGACGCCTTCATTTACAAGCAGTTTTGCACAACGGTATTTTTTGACCTTGAGAAGGCCTATGACACCGCATGGCGTTACGGGATCCTCTGTGACCTACAGTCTTTCGGTGTTTCGGGCCATATGCTCAACACCCTTGCTAGTTATTTGTCCGAAAGAACGTTTCGCGTGAGAGTAGGTAGCACACTCTCAAGAGTTCATGTGCAAGAAAACGGCGTTCCGCAAGGTGGAGTGCTGAGCTGCACTCTGTTCATAGTTAAGATGAACTCCCTTGGGAAGGCACTGCCACCTACAATTTCTTATTCAATGTATGTAGACGACATCCAGGTATCTTTTAAATCATGTAATATGTCCATCTGTGAGCGTCAAGTCCAGCTCGGTGTCAAAAAACTTGCCAGCTGGGCAGACAAGAACGGTTTTAAACTTAACCCAGAAAAAAGCACCTGTGTTGTCTTCTCCAGGAGGCGTGGGATCCATCCGGACCCAGACATTATCCTTAATCGATTCCTGTGAGGAAGGAACACAAGTTTTTAGGTGTGGTGTTGGATGGAAGGCTTACGTTCATCCCTCACATTAAACAATTGAAACATAAATGTCTAAAGGCTCTCAACATTCTTAAAATCTTGTCCCACCAGTCGTATGGAACGGATAAGCAACTCCTGTTACGTATTTTCAGAAGCCTAGTGGGGTCTAGATTGGACTATGGGAGTGTTGTGTATGGGTCAGCCACTAAAACAGCACTTAAAATGCTCGACCCAGTGCTTAACTTGGGGCTTCGCCTCTCTTGTGGCGCATTCCGTACGAGCCCTGTACAGAGTCTTTACGCAGAGTGTGACAAATGGTGCTTATCACACCAGCGAACCTATGTTGACTTGTTATATGCCTCTAAAATTTCATCAATGGACAACCATCCTTTTAAACCGGTTTTTAATGATACATCCACATGAAAGCTCTTTTTAAATCGCCCATCCATTCCTGTTCCCTTCTCGCTCAGTGTAAGGGACGAGGTCACTATTCATGAGGTCTCCTTTGTAGACATGTCACTTGTCTTTCTTAAAATACAATAAGAACAGGACACCAAAAAGTGGGATTTTGCAGCATTTCATGTATATACAGGATAAATACAAGGCTGCAGAGTTTTTCAGCGATGCAACTAAAACGTCCACTGCGGTGTCTTGTGCTGCGCATGGGCCCAATTTTGAAGCATGTAGAACAATGAATGTTAATACAAGTATTTTTGCGGCAGAAGGATATGGCATATTTCTGGTTGTAAGTCACATAGTTGAACATCGTATTCCTACATCCGTCATTTATACAGATTCGTTGAGCGTCGTCCGTGCATTATCATCCGGAAAGTCATCAAAAAACCATGTCATTAATCTTGTCTTCAAAACAATTATGGTAGCTTATTCCTCAAACCTTGGGGTGACTGTGTGTTGGGTGCCAGGCCATTCTGGCATTGGCGGTAATGAAGTGGCGGATGAAATGGCCGCCAATGCTGCACTCCGAAACACAGTAGACATGGCAACACTACCGTACACAGACCTCAAGCCACACATTAGACAACAACTCCGTAAAACTTGGCGAGCAGACTGGAGCGAACAGACAGACAACAAACTACACGTAATAAAACCACACTTGGGACAATACACAACTGACTCACACAACAGGCACATTGAAGTTACCTTAGCTAGATTACGGATAGTCCATACACATGTGACGCACTCGCACCTGCTCACGGGATCTCCAAGACCCCTGTGTAGCAGGTGTGGGGAGGGCCTATCCGTAGTCCACATACTCATACAATGCAAGGCACTTGACACAACACGACACAAACACTTCAGACAACTGTACAGACAACATATTCCCCTACACCCATCCCTGTTTCTAGGTAACGATGCCATGGTTTCTGTGAAACGCGTTTTAAATATTTTTCAGACGTCAAGTTTTTAAACCTCATTTCCTATCACGCATCATGAAATCTGGCCCTATACACAAGCCATCACCATCATCTTTATTGATCTTACTATGTCCAGTTTACACGTTTTATACCTACCTTTTGTGGTAATCACTTCTTTTCAATAAATAACTTCTCTGGCGCTCTTTGCCCTCGTCGGCCTTGCGCCATTAAACAAAAAACCATCATCATGTATTAACAACGCAGGTTTTCCTGTACCCATGCCCAGATTGATGAACTGGCTTGCAAGAGAGGTGCTACTGCAACAGTCTGCACAAGGCGCCTGCTCAAGCTACTGTTGACGGTCAACTTGGCGCGGGACTTCTCCTGGTTTAGGAAACAGGAAACACGCTTTTTTCCACCTGCGAGTGGCATCCTACATTGTGTGTAACTAGATATTTTCGTGTAGTTACAGACATCAAACTCTTTCACCAGACATGTATAGGGCCCACATTTTTATTGTCAGTCACATCCTGCGCAAATATCAGCTTTGACGACAACCTGCGGCTTCTTAGTTTTTATTGCTGCAAGCGGTATTAAATTTTTTTCAGTCTTTGGACCATGAAAATATTACTCACTTTCCAACCAATCCGGTCTGCAACTATTTTGGCAGTTTCTGGCTCCACAACGAAGAACGCATACTGTTTAAGAATTCCCTACCATAGCTGATGATGGAGGCATGCACCATTGAACCACCATTGAATCATTTCTATGCTTCCATGCGTTATTTTGTGTTATTGTTCTTTGAGCGTATCACTTGGTGTGAATCACGTAGTCATGTAAATCTGTCTTCTTGTAAGTAATATTCAATCATTTTCGTGTTCCCCGTTTTCTGGTTTGTTCCCAAATCATATCACTGTGTGAAATATTGAAATAGTGTAACTTATTGTTTTCCTAACCAGAATTCAATAAGTTGTTTCTAAAGTTCTTTGTTGTTTTGTTGTCCTGCCATTTCACTAATTGTGAATCATTTCATCACGTAAATTTCTACTGCTCTTTTAACCGCCTACAGTCATTTCTTTATACACACATTTTCTATAGATTGTAACCATTTCCATAGATGTTGGTTTTTTTAAGGTAACTTAAATTTGTATGGCACTCACAGCTACCACTCAACACCCCTTCTGTGTTTCCTAGGTGCTTTTATTTTATTGTTCCACAAACGTTTTGCTACATGTGAACTATTTAGTTTTGTAAATTTGCTGTGTTTTATAACCACCATTCAATCATTTTTTTGTTTTCACACTTTTCTTGCGTTGCTTTTTACCCAATTATTTTTATGTGCGATATTTCAAGTTGCATAGCTATCTTGTACTTTTACCCTGGGTTTACATGTTTGCTTTTCTTCTTATTTTTTGTCAACCGTTCTCCTGTGATTGACTTATTTATAGTCATGAATATTTGTACTATTCTTGTAATTGTACAATGTGTACCCGGTGGGCCAGGGCAGATAGGAATGAAAATTAAAGTGGTTGTGTTGCGAAAGCATATTACATAATTTTAAAGTCAATATAAACTGTTTTGCCTGAACTCTTGTGTTTTATGTGTACTTTGAAAGCGTTCTTATTACCCAGCTGCAGGTACTTACAGGTAGGATGGGAGACTGTGATTTTAAATAGTTTAATTTTTGAATTGTTTCTGTGATAGTTTATTTGCAGAAGGCCTGTACAGCCGTGCTGTATGTTACAATTCGATGACGCTGCTGTGGTTGCCTTAGTGTCCAGGGCGCTTGTGCTGATCAGGACTGGTTAGCTGTTACTTACTGCCTCTTGTTTTAAACGCGACATTTCTTGTTTAGAGTTGTGCTTCGTGTGCTTCTGCGAGAGTGTGTGATTAGCTTGGCACTTCACATATGAGACTTCATGCAGTATGCAGCACTTCAAAAGTGGAAACACATTAATCTAGAAACCAGTTGACAAGTAACAGCAAACAGTGCTGAATAGCTAGTAAGACATGTATTTGAAGTATAAATGCCCACAACACGTAGGCAACCTTGGAAAGGAGGCTGGCCAAACTTCCAAATAATGTATAAAGAATGTAAATTTCAGGCATACAGGATTATTTCAACAATATCATACTAACTTACGGAAGTCATGAATATAACAAATTAATGCTTGTGCCAAAGACAGAAAACCAATGTAGAACAGACATCTATATACGTCTTGCTTGCGTACCACTACAACATCCATAAGACGTACCACTAAGGTAACATCCCGTAAACAGCTTATAAAAGTACCATGAGACGTCTATTGGACGTGATCCTTCGTGTGATTTGGATGGGTTTTTTGTCGTTGTAGCAACGTTGTATATATGTAACTCCGACCCCAACGGTACGTCTCCTGGACATCTGCAATGTCGGTTGCTGACGTCTCCGGGATATCTGCACGACGTAACGTGGTTTGCTGGGATGGCTATGCGCCAACATCAAGCCACGAAGACCAGGTTGTGGAACGCTTCTATGGAATGTGGAATTGGCAATGGCTGAAGAAAATCTCAGTATACCGTAGTTTTGGGGGACTTCAATGCTAAAGTAGGCAAGAATCAGGCTGAAGACTAGGCAGTTGGAAACCATGGTATGGGCTGTAGAAGAAGGAGGGGAGACCTTCTAGTTGAGTTTGCAGAACGGAATAACCAACGCATACTGTATACCTTCTTGTGTAAACGCGAAAGCCGCAAGTGGACCTGGAGGAGCCCGAATGGCAAGCATAAAAATGAAGTACACTTCATATTATGCGCTAACCCTGGCGTCGTGAACAATGTGGAAGTGCTCGGAAGGGTAAGTTGTAGTGACCACCGTATGGTAGCATCTTGACCCAGCAAACCACTTTACGTCGTGCAGATATCCTGTAGAAGTCATCAATCGACGTTGCAGATGTCCAGGAGACATACCGTTGGGGTAGAAATTACATGTATCTAACGTTGCTACAATTGCAAAAAACATCCAAATCACACGAAACATAATGTAGAATAGACCCCTCATGGTACTTTTACATGCTGTATACGGGACGTTACCTTAGTGGTACATCTTATGGATATTGTAGTGGTACGCATGCAAGACGTATCTGTTCTCCATTGTTTTTCTGTCTTTGGCACAAGCTTATTTATGAATAGTGTATGTTAGTGTGAAATTGTTGAGATGAATTTGTATGCTTGAAATTTACATCCTTTATACATTTTGGAGTTCCCACTTCTTAAAGTTGCCCACGTGTTGTGGGTATTTATACTCAAATACATGCCTTGCTACCTATTCAGCACTGTTTGCTGTTACTTCGCACCTGGTTTCTAGAATAATGTGTTTCCTTTTTTGAAGTGCTGCATACTGCATGAAGTCTCATATGTGAAGTGTAAGCTGACCACACACTCTCGCAGAAGCACACGAAGCACAGCTCCAAACAAGCAATGTCGCATCAAAAATAAGTTGCAGTAAGTAACAGCAAACCTGTCCTGATCAGCACAAGCTCCCTTGACACTAACGTAACAGCAGTAGCGTCATCGAATTGTACAACGCAGCACGGCTCTACAGCCTTTCTGCAAATAACTATCAGAGAAACAATAAAAAAATTAAACTTATTAAAATGACAGTCTTGCCAACCTACCTGTAAGTAAGTGCAGCTGTTTAGTAAGAAAGCTTTCAAAGTACACGTAAAACACACAAAAGTTCAGGTAAAACAGTTTACATTGACTTCCAAATTATGTAATATGATTTCGCAACACAACCACTTTATTTTGATTCCTATCTGCCCGGGCCCACAGTTCTCGCATTGCATAATTACAAGAATAGTAAAAATATTTATGACTATAAATAGTTCACACACAGCAGAAAGTTTGACAAAAAATAGGAAAAGACACAAACATGTAAACCCAGGATACAAGCGCAAGATAGTTATGCAACTTGAAATATCTCACAATAAGTAAAATGGGTGAAAAACAACGGAAGAAGAGTGTGAAAACAAAGAAACGATTGAATGGTGGTTACAAAAACAAAGAAATTTACAAAACTAAATAGTTTATATGTAGGAAAAAGTTTAGGGAACAATAAAACAATAACACCTTGGAGACACCGAAGTGGCGTTGAGTGGTGGTTGTGAGTGCAATAGAAATTTAGGCTACTTAAACAAACCTACATCTAGGGAAATGGTTAAGAACTATGGACAAGGTGTTTATACAGAAATGACTTTTCGGCGGTTACAAGACCAATAAGAATTTATGTGATGAAATGATTCACACTCAGTGAAATGGCAGGACAACAATAAAACAACAAAAAAATGTAGATACAACATATTAAATTCTGGTTAGGAAAACAGTACAAAGCTACACTATTTCAATATTTCGCACAAAGTGATATGATTTGGGAACAAACAAAAAAAACGGGGAACACGGAAATTATTGATTATTAGTTACAAGACAGAGTTACACCACTACGCGATTCACACCAAGTGATACGCTAAAAGAACAATCACATCAAATAAAAACGCATGGAAGCACAGAAATGATTCAATGGTGGTTTAAGGGTGCATTCCTCCATCATCAGTTATGGTAGGGATTCTTGAACAGTTTGCGTTCTTCGTTGTGGTGCCAGAAACAGCCAAAATAGTTGCAGACCCGATTGGTTGGATAGTGAGTAAAAATGTTATGGTCCAATGGCTGAAAGAAATTTAATACATCTTCTAGCAATAAAAACTGAGAAGCCGCAGATTCTCGACAAAGCTGATATTTGCGCAGGGTGGGACTTACAATAAAAATCTGGGCCCTATACATTGTCTAGGTGAAAACATCTGATGTCGGTAACCACACGAAAGTATCTAGTTACACACAATGCAGGATGCCACTAACAGGTAGAAAAAAGCGTGCTCCTGGACAAGTCCTGCGCCCGGTTGACCGTCAACAGTAGCTAGAGCATGCGCCTTGTGCAGGCTGTTGCAGTAGCACCTCCCTTGGAAGCCAGTTCTTCAATCTAGGCACGGGTACAGGAAAATCTGTGTTGTTAATACAGCTTTTTAAGACTGGTATAATAAAGAATGACCGCCTACCATTGTCCCTGAAAAAACAGTGTATGGCAGCTGCATCTTACCGGTACTCACCTACGGGGCAGAAACTTCCAGGCTCACTAAAAGGGTCTAACTTAAATTAAGCAAGACTTAGCAAGCAATAGAACGCTAGATGATGGGTGCAACATTAAGGGACAAGAAGAGAGCGGAGTGGATATAATTTATTGACAGCATTGGCACTACTAACGCAACCTTTAAACTGACTATGACTGCTAATGTGAGGTACCATTATTTATAAGCTATATTTCGTGAATTGTGCCTCTGAGGACATTTTAAACCGTCTACAGGTCCCATAGGAACTTGCAAAATAATTTTCTGTGTCTATCCGAAACGCTTGGTTGATTGAAGTGACAATATTTACACGGATGAAGCCATGTCCACAAAATGTGGCAAAAGAAAACTTGCACAAACCCGGACAGGGTCACTGCCATGCACGTATACTTCCTGCAGCAGAATGGTGAGGTGGGCTAGTTGGTATACATGCGTAACTAAACCTTCAAAAAGCACATCACTGAAAAACTCGTCATGTTGTCCTGTTCACTTGTCCTGCTAGGCCCACATTTTTAGTTGAAGTATACGCTGTACAGCAGGAAGCATCAAAGTAGTGCAAGAAATTTTTACAGCATAATCACATTCACACATAGTCTAAGTTGCACCAGTCAGCAGCCTACAACATGTAAGTTATTAGCAAACGACAGGCCAGACACGAGAATCGTACTCTGCCTTAAACCTGCTAAATCCCAAATGCTGTGTTACTGTTATCACCAAGGTGTGTTACACACTAAATTCACTAAGCTGAAAATTTCATAAGTGACAGAAATTTAACAGCCATTTTTGAATATTTTTACTAGGTTCTGGATGGTTAATTTACGTTTGCAATGTTACCGTAAGACTACGAAGTGCAACCAGCGCTGTTCATACTACTGTATCAGTTACGACATGCGTGTAGTTCTGACGTTACAAATAAATTCTGGTTGCATGCACGTGTTTCCTTCCTACAATTCACGACAAAACTGAGCGTTCAAAAAGATTGAACACTCAATCAAAACGCGAAAAAAGCATCTAGATGGTATTTTATTCTAATTCTGTACGCTCGGAAATCACTTGATTTATTTTTTTATTCTAATGGTACACGCATGGCCATCGTTCAGTTTATAGTGGACATTTTTTACCCGAAAACAATTATGACAAAAAAACGGGCTCTCCAGAAACAAAACCGAAACCAAAAGTGGATAATATCACGCTAAAAGTACACGATATGCGTGTAGCGCATACACGCTTAAATTCGCACACGCACTTGTATTCGCACTCTCCAGCTCCCGTTATTTCATTTTATATCAAAACATTCAAAACATTGGGCTAGCATAACAGGACAGGACACAAACACTTCACCAAACACAGGGATAGAAATTGCGTGAGAACTGATTCTGTTTATACACGCCTCAGCCAGGTACAAAGGTCTATCGACAAATCTGCGCAACCCACATAAGCGAGTCACTCAAATTGTTGGAGCTAACCGCTTACGCGGACCGAAGTTCGAGAACAACTCTGATACGTTAAATACATGCGACAAGAAAACAAGCTTCACTAGTACTCCCCTACCTTAACTACTTGGCAGTATTTCTTCGTCCGGTAGATAAATCCCTGGTAGTCAAATCACCGAAATAACGAAAGTTACAGGCGTGCACACCCGTGCCGTCACCAGCCAGTAGTACGCGCTATGATACGGAGTGTGGCTAATACAACTGTCGGACGGTCGGACTCGCCGAGCAGCGACTTTCCTGTCTCGTGTTCGTTCAAGGGAAAAACTAGTTCCTGAAAGACACCCACTTTGATGAAAACGAGTTCTGAAGTAGTTGCCCAAGTAATTGGTAAAAACAGATATTATTTGCCAATTATATACAAGAAAAGCTTCAGCGTGGGTTTTTTTTTTTTGAACAAAACAGTAATTTTACCGACAATGTAGATTACCGAAGTTAAGGCAATTTCAGGGTCTACGGTGGAAATACAGCTGGCGTGGGGTTGCGGGCGCTGTGATTTTACGGTTTGTTCTGAGGCCGCAACCACTTGCAGCGTTTATCCGCGCTTTCGCGAGTCGAAATTTTTTGCGTAGGCAAAATGAACGGCGACGTGAGCTGACGCGGCAGCTACGCCAATCTCTATGCTCGCCAGATATGAGCGTCGACGCAGCGCCAGAAAGTGTCCGAAAGACGGCGGTATCGTCCGAATTACATGTCCATCTCCTGGTTTGTGGGCATTACTTTTGCACAAAACAATCAACATCTTTTTAACCTGCGGTAATCGGGTGCCTTGAGGCAAATTACAAGCTATTTCTGTTTGAAAGTGCGCATTCCTTCGTGGCTAGGTTGGCTTTCATCGGGGTGATCAGGGGTTTGGGATAGCTTTTTGTAAGTTAAATACCGGAGCTCTGGCTACATCGCTTGTAGTGTTCGCATGATGGGCTTGTCTGCAAGATTGGTGCATAACGAACAAAATATATCAACTCTAAAAATCTGGCGCCGCATTTAATTTCATTGGCGGCTACTTAAGCTTGCATAGGGGGAACGGTGAAGTACGATAGCTTTTCTTGGCCTAAATAAGGGAGCTTTGGTTATATCATTTGCAGTATTAGCATAATTGGCCTCCCTTCTAAGATCGGTGCGGAAGAAACAAGCTTTATCACTGCCGAAATTTGTCAAATACGACCAAAAGGAATCACTCAACAATATTCGTTGGCAGCCTCTGTTAGGTTACCAAATTCTTTGGTCCACGCAATTTTTTTAAGCCAACGGACGAAACGATCCCGGCCGGCCACTCATGGAGAGCTTCCAGGAGCAAGCTAGGAAATCCATGTCAAGTGCAACAGCCGGGTCTCCGACGAAGGAAGAGACAAAGAGAGAGAAATCACTTTATTTTCCAGGCAAGTTGTGTAGGATCGTGTTGTGGCTGCCGGCAGAAGGCTGCCGGCGGCAGTGGTGGCTCGGTCAACCGGAAGTAGCGGCGCCCCCTTGTTTCGAGCAGCCGAGCGCGTCGTCCCACTGCTCGACGCTGTAGATGTGGTGAAATGGGCTAAAAGGACAGGCCCACATGCCGTGGCTTAGTGCGTCCAGGAGTCGCAGAGGGGACAGTTGGGCGCAGGAAATTCAGAGGAGTAGGTCTTGTGGAGGAGGGATCGACGGGTGAGGTAGTTGGTCTGAAGGAGTCGCCATGGGCGCTTCTGAGCGTTGGTGAGGGATGTGTAGGAAGTGGGAAAGCGGTGGCGGTAGAGGCGATAATGCTCCGTGGCTTCTTAATACGAGAGCAGACGATCGCGTGCCAACCCAGCACTGCGTTAGAGAGCAGGAGCGAGCCTAGCACGTCTTAGTTCTCGTGCTTCTTCGTGGGCGGCCTCGTTGCCTCCCACCTTAGGGGGGCTTGAGTCCAGACGATTTCGAGTGGTTGAGTATGGGGATTTTGGAGAGTCTTGAGTGCTGTAGCCGAAATGCTACCACGTATGAAGTTTTGAATGGCCCTCTTCGAATAAGTTACTATAATGTGTGGTGGAAGACTCGTGATGCGTGCCAGGGCTATTGCCGCCTCTTCCGCCGTTGCGGGGTAAGATGTCCTTACGGTGAAGAAAGTGACCGGGGGAGAGCCTGCCAGCTCTCTTGTTCCTCTAGCCTTTCACCATCGGTACAAGCTGGTTAAATTTGTTTGTTAACATATGTGGCTGAACAGTGTCGCCGGCGATTGGTCAGGCCAGCATTTGTATTTTTATTACGAAGGTAGAACGACCAAGTATAATGGTGGTTTTACTGAATAAAAAACCTATGACCATCGAATTTTGTTCAGGCATAAGTTGAGTCTAATTTATTTATTTTCGTCCGCATTTACATTTCCGCAAAAGCAATATTGGTGGATTACAAAACTTGCACAAAATCCCTCGGTACAAAACCCTTACAAAACAAATACAAAACCCCTCGGTAACTTACACACAGTATGACTGCGGAGAGTTTAAAAATAATGTATAGCAGATATAGCTAAAATAAATGTAACTGCGACAGACATGTACGAAGTAAAAAACGGACACACCAGCAACATCTGAAGAACGTCAGCAAAATATGTCTAGATACCGTCCACAAATGAAACGGGAGAAACATCGAGAGTACGTCTTTAGCATAGTTGAAAGAACATCCGACATTAGGTACCAGCACCGTTATCTCAGCATCCAAAAATCTTTATAAAAGTATTGCACGTTTTGCGGATGTGTAATAGGAATACTGCTGGGATATAGACGTTCGGATCTTTTTGGGACGTCGCAGGTATGCTAGTGGTTTGCTGGGCAATTAGGCTAAATTTTAGGAGGGACCGTAACAAAACTAGTACGAAAGAGGCCGAATAATGAGCTAACAGTAAGACGTAAAGTAGAAGAATTTAGGATCGCGCTGCAGAACCGATAGTCAGCTCTTACCAAGGAAGCCGAGATTACGACACAGGAAATCAGCGACAACCTTACACGCATTATCACGGAGTGTGCAGTACAAGTCCGGGGCACGATGGCTAGACAGGATACTGGTAAACTTTCACATGAGATGAAAGATCTAATTAGGAAACGGCAAACCATTACAATCTCCACCCCAGCCGACAAAATAGAACTTGCGGAGCTTTCGAAGTTAATTAATAAGCATAAGACAGCTGACATACAAAAGTATAATATGGAGAGGATCAAACTCGCTGTAAAGAACGGAGGTACCCTGAAAGCAGTGAAGAGGCGTCTTGGCCTGAGAAAAAATCAGATGTATGCACCAAAAGATAAGCAAGGCAATTTCATCACAAATAGAGAAAAATCGTCACAGTGGCAGAGGAGTTCTATAGGGATCTGTACAGTAGTCGCAACATCCAGGATAATGCGAACGAGAAAGTTGATCAGAGGAGATAGACATTCCACCAGTAACGACCGAAGAAGTAACAAAAGCTTTGAACTAAATGAAAGGGGGCAAAGCACCTGGTGATGATCAGATAACAGCAGACCTCTTGAAGGATGGCGAGAAAATTGTACAAGTAAAACTGGCAAAACTGCACACTGAATGCCTAATAACCGGGAGTGTACCGGAATTTTGGAAGAACGCGGATATCATCCTAATCCATAAGAAAGATGACATGAAGGACTTGAAAAATTACAGCCCGATCTGCTTACTGTCAGCCGTCTACAAGGTACTTACCGAGGTAATCGCTAACAGAATTTTCGCCACCTTAGGTTCAGTCAACCTGAAGAACAAGGAGGGATCCGTAAAGGGTATTTAACAATGGACCATACTCACACAATCATTCAGGCGATAGAGAAGTGCGCTGAGTATACAGAACACCTATATATAGCCTTCATAGAATATGAGAAAGCATTTGACTCCGTCGAAACGCCAGCAGTCATTCAGGCATTACAGAACCAGTGGCGAGATGATCATTATGGAAGAATACAAGAGGATAACTACAATGGATCCCCCGCTACCATCATCCTCCATAAAAACAGCAGTAAAATTCCTATCAGAAAGGGCGTAGGAGAAGAAGACACAATCTCTCCAATGTTATTCACAGCATGTTAAACAAGAAGTATTCAGAATGTTGGATTGGGAACAGGTTGCAATAAGGGTTAATGGAGAATACCTTAGTAACCTAAGATTTTCTGATGACGTTGCCTTGCTAAGTAACATGGGAGATGAATTGTAAAGCATGCTTTCCGCACTGGACGAACAGAGTAGGACCGTGAGCCTGAATATAATATGCATAAATCCAAAGTAATGATCAATAACCTCGGGACAGCACAGCAGTTTGGGATTGGGGGTGAGGTAGTAGAAGTGTTAAGCGAATATACCTACTTAGGCCAAGTTGTGACCCCGGATCCCAACCATGAGGCAGAGATACTTAAAAGGATCAGAATGGGGTGGAGTGCATACGGGAGACATTCTCGATATTAAAAAGCAGCCTACCATTGTCCCTGAAGAAGAAAGTGTATAACAGCTGCAACTTATTGGTACTCACCTACGGGGCAGAAACTTGGAGGTTCACTAAGAGTGTTCAACTTAAATTGAGAATGACTCAGCGGGCAATGGAGCGGAAAATGATACGTGTAACAATAAGGGACAAGAATGGAGCGGAGTAGGTCAGGGAACAAACGCGTGTTAAGGACATAACAGTAGAAATTAAGAAGAAATGGACGTGGGCTGGGCATGTAATGCGAAGGGAAGATAACCGTTGGTGATTAAGGGTAACAGATTGGATCCAAATAGAAGGCAAGGGTTGCAGGGGGCGGCATAAAATTAGAGGGGCAGATCAGATCAAGAATTTGCGGGGATAAATTGGTCACAGTTGGCACAGGACCGGGGTAAGTGGAGAAAAATGGAAGAGGCCTTTGCCCTGTAGTGGGCGTAGATAGACTGGTGATGATGATGATGATGATTGTCCGCCATCATCGAACATTGCTCAGATTCTCGCTTAAAGTACGTTCATGCATGACCATGTCTCCGCTTCAAGCTTGATCTGTTTCGGCTATTTCTACGATCCAGGTATTCTGTGGCATTCTTTATCGCTCACCGCTTGTGAGTTCCTTTAAACTGTTCATTTTGTTTTTGTTTGAAGCAAATCGTCGAAGCCAACAGAAGAGGCGCCGCAGTTTTGGATTTAGCATTTGTTAGTCCCCGTTTATTAGATAACGGCTATGAATGCGAGGTTACGGATGGTATTTCCGATCAAATGGCTGTTCTTGTTGCCATACCCGTTTCGGTTGGCAGCAATTGAGTTGTTTACTCTACATTTCCTGGTTTTTCACGTGCGGACGATTCCTCCACTATCGAATATTTAGGCGGTTCTTTTGTGCGATTTCGAACAACTTAGTTTATCGAATGATGTGGGTTCCTTCGTGGCTTCTTTCGAAAATATTGTTACAACCTGTCTCCAGCCCTTTGTCTCCCTAAAAACAAAAAAAGAATAATCTTCGCCTCCCTAGGATCTCGCATGATATACTTCAGCTGGCATGTCCTGTAACGAGGTTAAGGCGTGTAAAACGGACATGTCATGGCCTTACAAACGCCAATTTAACGAAGCTAAAGAAGAGCTCCGCCTCAAAATGAAGTCATCTATAGATTTCTACCTAAAGTAACAATAAAGATTTACTGAACACTAACCGTGAGAAATTTTGGAGTTCAATTTTTCCCTTTTCCGGCTCTACTAATGCTATCCTAGTTAACAATTTCCCGTTTAGTGGCCCAATAACTATCGTCTGGGCCTTCAATGACTACTTCCAGTCAGTACGTATAACTCTTCGAAATACCCGATTTCCCGTAAGCGTGGTGTTTACAATTGTCATATAACTGTGTCTCTCAAGGCTGTGCTAAATCTATTATTGCACCTTGACATCAAGAAATCCTGTGGTCCTGATCAAATTAACAATGCTTTTTTGTTTTGATCTTGTATTTGGACCAGCCGGTACTTAACTGTCATTTTTGATAGATTGTTCTCTACTGCGACTGTCCCGTAAGTATGGAAATTAGCAAAAATATTTCCCATGTTTGAATCTAAACACAAACAGTCGCTATTGAACTATCGTCCGATTTATTGAACGTGTCAATCATGTACACTGCTTGAACTCGTAACCTTGAGTCATATTATCGAGTTTTCTGAATGTAATAACATTTTGTGTAACGTCCAGCATGGTTTTGGTTGCGGCCTTAGTACAATAATTCAGCTTGTTGAATTCTCTCACGACATTGGTCACGCTCATGACAAGAAAACAAAGTTGAGGCATTTTTTATGAACTTACCCAAGGCGTTCGACCCCGTACTCACGCAAAACTACTTCATTAATTTGGCGTTAACCTAATAACTCGGCCTTACTTTATTAGATTGCTAGCTTTCTACATTATTGTGACCAGTATGATTCGTGTTTTCTTCAAAGTCGTCGGTAGTACAAGTGTCATCCGGAGTTCCCCGGGGTTGGGACCTAGAGATACGTTTGTTGTTATTGTATATAAATTATGTGCCTAATTATGTATCCGTGAAAATCCGCCTCCATGCTGAGGATTGTATGTTACACAACGTAAATAACACAAATGATGATCATATTTCACTAAATGATTCTTTCGCTCAATTATGCAGGTGGTGCCAGAAATGGCAAAGGATTGATAACTTCCCAAAAACAGTCACTTTATCTTTCAGTGCGCGCAGTTCTGTTTCCCGGTTTAATTATTCGTTTAACCGTTCTTTCCTACAGCGGGTGTACGGATATAGGCTCCTGGTCGTCATCTCCACATCTACCTTGTCGTAGTCAAAGGCCATAGAATATACATGCAACAAAACACTAAAAAATATGGCTACCTTAATCGTATATTGTGAGAATGACCACTCGAAACAAAACTATTACATATAAAACGCTCATCCGACACATCTTATAAAAGGCCTGTACTATCTGGAACCCTTATAAAGTATCCGAAATTAGCACGCACGAATCTGTTCAGCAGTAAACTATTCACTTAAATTTCTACCATTTCTATAGAAGCATTTCACCTTCATACCACCTTGCTAAACTAGATGTACAACCCCTCTTCGAGAGCCGTTATCGCGAATGTGTTATACGATTGCATATTATTACGAATACCCCGCGCTACTCATTACAGAACAGCTATTTGTCGCCCGATCAACTTAAATCTACTAAAAATAGCCTTCAGCTTAGCCTTGCAACTTTTCATCCACGAACCTGTCTATTTAACTACAGCTTCGTCCACCCGAACAATTGAAGAATGGAATCTACTTCCAGGTCAAATTAGGTCATTGCCTTTGGAAAAATGTTTGTATAATTTAAATTGATTGTGTTATGTCAATTGTGCATAATCGTAATGTCTTGCTGTACTTATTATTATCTGTTATGTCTACACTTTATGAATACGTCAATTTAAATGTGTGGTGTTTTTTGTTTCTCCGTTATTCTGCGCAGCAAAGGGTGTTTGCCTTCTGTGTACCTGCCCACTCCTGCGATAGCCATGTTGGGCTGCAGTATGTGTAAATAAATAAGTAAACAAAAAAAACATAAAAATAAATAAACAAATATATAAAAAATAAATAAATAAATAAAAAATAAGATCGCGCCCGCCCTTTTACGCCTGATGTAGAAACGTTTTATTTTTGATACGTTTCTAGGAGGGCCTATTAGTTGACACAACAAGCAAAGTCGCTATCATTCAAAATTTTCGCTCTAGCAGACACGTAGAGATATAAATTTTTCAGCTTTGGTCTGAACACGATTGATGAAACTTCATCAAGTGCTCATTCGAACTCTCTCATACAATTGCGAATGCTTATCTCTCTGTTTGTGTTGTCTGGAACTCGTCGCGTAGACTTTGCGGTCTACGAGAACAAGAACGTGCTCCTGCAATTCTTGGGTAGAAATTTACATGTAAATATTTACGAGCCACTTAAATGCGAGAATATGTTTGAACAAAACAGCGCATTCACATTTGAAGGCATCAAACCCATTGAAGCCCAAAAATCTTGACTCCTCTTCTTCTGAATCGTGAGGTACTCCCAGCCGATTGTTTGCATTAAACGATAAACAAATCTTCCATATTTTGTAAACATTTTTTGTAGGGTATCCCATTTGATGCTTCAGATAACGTAAAATGCGGTTTTTTGTTGTGAGATTTTCCTCTCACGTAGCACAGTTGAAAGGGGTTTACCGTAAGTTGACACTTTTAGTAGGGCTAGTGTGCGCGGCTTTTACTTAATATAAGCGTGCAGCGCGCGTTCAAATGATGTCCTTGGACGTGCGCTGATACATCCAGCTGATATCTTGCTTGGTCTCTTGTTACTGACAACTGCATCGGTGAGGTCTCCATTACCGCTCTCTGGCCGCATAACCTAGTGTTATACAGCGGACATGCCCCAAAACCGTTGCCGGTGCCCGGTTGGTCACCTTTCCTGGGTGAATGGCCTTTTGAAACTTCTTAAGAGGGGGATCACCTTTAACACAGCTAAACTATGTACTGTTAGTGACGTTCAGAAGCGGCGATAGTCAGCCGGGTGGCTGTTCCCCACATGCATCTCGGCACTGATAAACAACCAGGAAGGAGCGGGTCACTCCTAAATATTTGGAGCGCTTTTAATTATTGGGCCTCATTTTTAGCATAAAAACCTACAGGAACTCGTGAAACCTTTTTATCCAAAAGAAACTGACGTTTGTGGCTTAAACGTAATGTTCTAAGACCCAATCGTTCTGGCTTACCAGTAAAAAAATGGCCAGCCTTGTTTTTGAGCACCACAAAAGTGTGCCTGCACATCTCTTTTTATTGCTTTGTTGTCGAGCTTCAAAGGTTTGCTGTGGTAGTTAGAAAGGCTAGGCCATTGATCGAGTCAACATACCCATCAAATGATGATTTCTGTATTTCAAAACCACCAAAAACCTCAAAAGTATCTACCCTGCAACGCCAGCGCAACTACTTAAAGTTCACCGTTAACAGAAATGACGAAAAAGAGCGCAAGGCAATTTCTATCTGCCATCAGCCATTCTAATTCGCGCCACGATGGTCCACAGTTATGCAAAAAAATATTATAGTCATGAGTTCACAAAAAACATACCAAGATGTGAAAGCAAATTACTTTTTTTCTTAAAAGCGAAAGATTCCTTTGTACGTTGTCACACTATAAAATCTTTGAATTCCTTTCCAAGGTAGCATGCGAGAGCCACGTACTTCCCACATAAAGCGCGTGTACAGAAAGTAACAATAATACCAACAGTGTAAACTACAGCAATACTAGACCCTTTTACGTAGCTGTAATTCATGTGAACAAGGCACCAAACCAGTTTGAACAAAAAGGTGAAACACCGCACTCAAACTTGTTGTTTTTCCTTAGTGAAGGTCTCCGATCAAATTTTACATTTGGCGCGCCAGTTTCCTTTATGTAAACACAAATATCAACAAAAAAATTTGTTATCTTACCTTGTTTTTATGGTCACTTCTATAAATAAAAAACCCGTATTCTGATGAGCATTTTAAAACTATTTTATCTTTTTCTACATTGAATCAGTGATTTTAAAAGTTTTGTACGATGTAGGTCCACAGTGTTTTGTTTCTATGGTAGTTACTGCAATTTGAAACAAAGCTAGCGTTCCCGTTTTTTTTTATCCGAGAACGAAACTTCAATCAGTCGCCGTGCCTTTGAAGCGCATGGCTTTCATTCGGACAGCACGCCAGGAAAGAAAACCTCGTGGTTTGTGTGTTATTACCATGAAGTCATCACCAAAGTCGCATGCTGTTCAATACATAAATGCCCTCAAGGGCGTACTCTAAATTTCTTTGCTATAAATCATGAGTAGATTTGTGCGTATTGTTTACCATTTTCAACATTAATACGTAACTTAAAAGTCACGCTCGTACGTCTCATCCCTTAAACATGCACTTTGAATTGATTAGTTTTAAATAAGAATTCTTATCACGATCTGTGGAGTCAAACAATAGTGTGTGCATATGCGTACGTGTCTTTCTTACAGTTGCCAGTCCCAAGCGTTTAAAATAAGGTCTGTTTGCTCAAAATGTTCATTTAAATTGTGTGTCACCTCTCTGTCATGTTAAAAGCTTTTGTGATGGTCTACCTTCTCAATGTAAAATAAGCGACGTTTTTGTGGCAAAAATGACGAAAGGAATTGTCGCCGCGCGACGCACAGAAAAACAGCCACGTTGGATCGGTGGCTAAGGCGTTGTGCTGCTGAGGACGAGGACATGGGTTCGATTCCCGGGCACGGCGGCTGCTTTTCTGATGGAGGCTAAACGCGCGAATGTGCATGTGTACAAGATTTCGGCCCACGTTTAAGATCTCGGCCCACGTTCAGTTTAACACTACAATCATTCAATCAACGCACAAAAAAGGACGCCCAAATACTTCGAATACCTGAAAAAACCAAACACTAATGTTTGCCTTTTTATGACTACCGTTGAATAAAATAAGGTTTATTGTTTTGATTTGTCTTAACTGATGTTATCTTAGCCAGGCATAAAAAAATTATTAAGCGGTGGACTTTAAAAACTACTGAAGTAAGCTCCATACAAAAATTTTGCAATTTAAAGTGGGAACATTGTGACAGACCAACTAAATATGACAAATATTCCACCTTATCCAAACGTCTACTTACTCTTCCTAACCCCAAATATCGGCCACGTTGAAACATAGCAAAGAAATCAGCAGCTGGACGGTATAACCTCGACCTATTTTAGGTTGAGATATACATGGAAAGTACTGGCAGTTTAGAATTTCCCCCTCCTTAAACGCACAATCTTTTCCAAACTATTTATTCCCTTAAACAAACGTAAGAAATTGGCCCTTGAAATTCAATTGAAGTGAATCAAAGGCTGTAAAATTCGTAACATCCGTATGTGCTTCAAAGGTTTTCACCTGCCAAACTGCAAATATATTTCAGGCACAACAGGAGAAGTCTGGGTAAACCTCCACCCCTTTCCGCCTCGACAGCTTTATTGGAGGGTGCCACACAAAATTTTTGTACACCTTATATTGCCAAAAAGGGCGTTTGATAACTCAAAAAAGGTTGTTGGGAGGCCTTTACACTCTTTTTTGTTAATCTCAGCACCTTTTTTCCTACGTCTAAACCCTTTTTTTGTGAAGAAAACGGTGTAATGAACTTCAAAACCTTTGCTATTTCTTAGGTTGTTGGAAGGGTGGGAAAAAGGTGTTCCGCGCTTCCTTGAATAAGGCCATCGATGCCAGTTTAAATTGCCCTGTGAAGAACAATACATCCTCTCATACCCTCCTCTACCCGTAAGATGTTTTCGAAAGAAAAACGAAATATTCTTCTGCAGGGATCACTGGTTTCCCTTTAGGGCCGACTCATGCCCTAATTTCAACTTTCTGACGTGAAACATAACGTTAGATTTTAAAACTACAAATGCTATAGCTGTGTGGCGAAAAGGGTGTTGAACGACTGCAACACGCTTGGCTTCCTCTAGGGTATTAAATCGGTGTGAAATAGATGTTAAGTTACAAAACAAAACAGCGGAGCCGGAGGTCGACGACTTTTCTTCGGGTGTTAAATTTTCCAACGTTTGCTAGGGTTTCTGATATTCTCTTTTAGCTAGGAGAAACCCGGAGGGGTGAGGAAAAGGTTAACCGGATTTCGTAAGGTTTTTTCAGTGTGTACCCTACATTGACAGCGGATCCAATGGGGAAACAAGTTAGGTCGACCCCCCAGCTATGCCGTTTCTCCAGCCTTGCACCATTATTGCAAGCAGCGCCATTTTTTGGGCATTTTAGATTCCCAAAAAGACAAGTACCTTTGAGATGGTGTAGTAAGAGGTACGCATACACTTGCGCCTGGAGCGATCACACTCAAAGAGGCTCCAAAGCCGGATTCACAATAATAATAGCATTTCGGCGGTTTTGCATCCATTACAGGGGCGCAGTTCTTGTCCTGTGTTTTTCTACTGTCGCCACCGAAGATATTTCAAGCATAAACTTCTTCACCTCTAATAAATTATGCGAATTTATTTTAAGCATTGTGAGGTACAAACTAAACTGTTTTACACCATTTTGGCCGAAAAGGGTGTAAAAACTTTGTCCCGTGGCTAACACCTTTAAAAGGTGTTTTCGCAAAAAAGGGTGTACGGACGAAAAGAGGGTGTAAGAACAAAAAAAAGGGTGTTGAGCTCAACACCTTTCAAAACGGGTGTTGAGGATGCTCAACACCCTAAAAAGGTGTTGAGGACGCTCAACACCCTAAATAAAGGGTGTTGAGCATCCTCACACTTTTTTTAAAGGTGATGGCATGCGCAGTACCATGGTGTTGCGCATGTCATCACCGTAGCCTTGGAGGCTTGCGACCTATCACAATGGTGTCCTAATGCAATTCATGGCGACAGGTGTATGTCTGGAGGCTCTGTAAGTAAATGAAATGCAACAATTTATGACTAATGGCACAATTTTAAGTTGTATATACAGTGATCCCTCGTGGCATCAAACTCGGATATCTTGAAATATCGGTTAACTTGACATGACACACACAAAAAAACGTAGTAGTCTGAACCAAAAAAGAAGAAATAATAGAACTTCACAATTTCATGCACGTGACGATCACAACATTGGTGCACTAGAGGGACCACTGAAAACCGTTATCAGTGTGCTCAATACACATTAGCATTCAAGTGATACAACTAGACAGAACTGGACCCCCACTGCAATTGCAATCACGTTTTCTCGTAGTAGCTTCCAAAAACGATATCTCATGTGATGTGCACGCGTAGAGAACTTGTATTGGTATTTGTCGTCACAACTTTTTTAAAAGGCAGACAACCACATTTATAAGTCCTATTGACCACAAATTGCACAATTTCTTTTGTGTCAAAAATCTTGAGACTCAAGCCGAATGAAACCACGTTTTCCGAGCAAACTTTTACAATCGACAGTAAATGTTGCAACACAAAAAAAGAAACAAGAATGTTTGCAAAATTCTGTGCATGAATCCTGAGACTAAAAGTAATTCACAACCACAAACTATAATTGAGCTGTCTATTAATAAACATTTTGGCAACTTCCCTTAAAGGGACACTGAAGTGATATGTAAACATTGCGGGACTACTAGCGCAAATTGTAGTCCGGAGTCCCCAGGCCATGTTTCGACCACTCTAGGCGCGTTTACGCGATTTTATTTAGTAGAAAAAATAATTCGAAAACGCTGTCCTCCTCTCTTTACGCTCGCCCATTTTCTGTGGCGTTTTCGTGTGACGTCAGGAGGGGATGAGCTGGCAATTGGCTGCGCCACGGCTGCGCTACTGCACCGTCTGCACGGCACCCCGGCCGACAGTCAGTCGGCCCAGCGTTTCGTCCGCCGGCCGCCGGCGGGTCGTCGCAATCAAGGAGGTTAAAAAAAATTGCTTGGTCGCAATTCGTTCGCTTAGTTGAAACGAAGCCAGGACACGTTTGTGAATGGAAGAATGTGCCTTTCTTTACTTGGTTTGTTTGTACACTGTATCTAGCTCCAAGCAAGGTCGCTTCACACAAGCGCTGCACATGCGACGCTTCGCTGACTGGTACGCCAGTAGGAAAATATAAGGCCTCTTGAAGGCGGGAGAAGAGTCAGCGAAGTCAATATAGGTACTAAGCAAATCAAATCAACTGATATTTTTACCGTACAGCGTAAAACTAGGGCGCGGGAAGCACTGTTTTGCGCTGGGCGAACAAGCACAGCGGTCAGCAGCACGACTACGCATCTGCGAACGTTTTTCCGTCTACGAAATGCAATTGCTAGACGTGAGCTACTGTGGAAACTCGGGCGACGCTTACTGCACGATCGCAGTACAACAAATAGTCACCTAAGCGGCTTGAAATGCCAAAACTAAATAAAAGTGTAAACCGGTTGTACAATATATACCCTATATTAGCAAGGCCTTCGAGTCCCGCTCCGTGGCTCAGCGGTCTGGGGCGCTAGGTATGCCACCGCAAATGTTTTGCGAGTCACGAGTTCGAATCCCCGCGGGTACGTGCTTTTTTTTTTTGTAAGTTAACTTTTTTGTTTTCCGCCGATGTTTTCTATATTGAGTTCACCTTTTTTGGGGCCGCAACGTTCATGGCTACACGAACTAGTTCACAAAACGCGCGCAGGCTGGCACTGGCGCGCTAGCGAGTTCTCGTTGGCGTGCTGTTGCCATAAGCACCGACTGCTTGCAGGCAGTGGGCACAGGCCAGAATGAACAGACCCTTGGCCTGGTGCGAACACGCTTTTTACGATACAGGCATGAGGGAGGCAAGCTCCAAATATGGGGGAAAAGCGCATGACATTTGGGCGTCGGCCGGTACGCGGAGGGCGTTCATGGACTGCGTAGGTCTCGGCTAGTGAATGCTACGACTACAAGCCGTCCTGGGAGGCTTATCTTGTGCATTTTACAGCCGACAAAATGGCAGAAGCGCGGTACGATGATTACTGAGATATTGAGAATGCCCATCCAACAAAGCCATTGGTTATGTTTTACAGAACCGAAACCGAATCCGAAACTTGTGTGATTGCTAACCTTGGGCATCGTCCAATCACGGCGCCCCTCCTCTCAACGTCACAGCCTTAGTTGGTGCGGCCGCCGCAAACCGCGCATGGTAGTTTTTCTTCTTTCGCGCTTTGTAAAATAATTACCGATTTGTCAACCGGATAAACGATGAAAAGTGTGCTAATTTGAGCCAGTCTACGCAGTGCAAGCAAAAACGGGAGCTTGACAAATTCACTTCAGTGTCCCTTTAAAACTTTACAGCCAAGCACATACCAAATATCAAGATACAAGCAATTATGAACTTCCTTCCCTCCGAATGCAATGAGGTGGACACAGCAGTCTGAACTATAAAGAACATTTATCTTTGACCCATCCTATAGCCTGTATTCATTGAAAAGTTCAGCTGTCAATTTCTTCGTTTGGCAACACTGAAATAGCCACGAACATGGCTGATCGCGCGGCTCGTGCCACTGCGGCCGCAAGCCGAAGAAAATTATAACACCGACGTGCGTCGCCTGCTCCGTTTCAACCGATTCTCAACAGTGGTGTCATCAAAGTTGTTATTAAAAGCACTCGCGTTGGAGTCAAGGCATTACTTTGCGTTCGGCGGGCTAGAGCTTGGAATGTCCAAACCATACCATGCGCTTAGCACGGACAAGTACCGCCAGAATCCAAGCACACCCTTTAGGGTGCTTGGATTCTATCGCCGCAGGAGCACCCTTTTCTGCCCAAAATATCATGGGTAGGAGGTTTTCCTGCAAAAGCACCCACCTAAAGGGGTACAAAAAGGGCGCATCATCCTCGGTTCACAAATGGCGCTGCAGGTGTGCAGCCACAAATGGCACAGTATGACACAGAATTACGGTATGAAACATTCGTGCTTTCGAAGCTCCGTTCCATGAGACATTCCAATAAAGCTCAATGTCAGCTGATAATTTACTTGAACTTTTTGACCCACCGATTTTTGAAACATCCATTTATAAAGTCTAATATTACAGCCAAATCGCAGTACAGAAGTTGTATCATTAGAGGATTTTGATTATTCGAACAGTGTTAAAAATTCAATTTTATGTTCATTTTGCTAAACTGCAGCGCACATCCATCGAGCTTCACTGCACAGCATAAACGTGTTATGCAGTGAAACCAAGTAGGCGTGCAACAGATCAACTGCACAAAAGTTCTTCGAACCTTAAAACCCTTGGCTTCTCAGCATTGCATCAAACTTCCAATCACGGTAGCTACTCGCAATGTTTAGTGCCTTATTCTTGAGCTGAGCAGAAAAACTCAATATTAAGGCAGACCATATACAATATGTATACTTCCCTACGTACTGTGGCTTTATTCTACCCATAAAAGTTGGGTCCCCACTGCCACTTATTTTATTTTACATTATTCGTTTTGCTTCATGAAAAATGACCCCACATAGCAATACCAAGAACTGTAAACATCACAGAACAATGCATATGAGTTCCCTGGTTGAAATGTGATTACATTGTTGTTATAGCAGTATTTTATCATGAGTCTAGCTTGTGCATGGTGCCTTGCATTATGTCCCTGCTGGTGGATGTGGGGTCATTTTTCGATGTTGCAAATGAAAAGCCAACAGCCAGTGCCCATTAGTTTCGTCTAGTATTATGAGGTGCGTCATGGGAACCACCAAACCCGTCTATAGCCCTTTTTAGAGTTTACTAGAAGTAAAATCAGCATTATTATCGATAAAACGTTTAGCATACCTTTTATTACCAGCTTTAGTGTTGCTACTTTTCATATTTAGGTTTTTTCTGCTTTTCTTAATTACACTTTTGTTTCGCTAAAAAGGTGCATAACCAATGAAAGCTTTTCTGTAAACCTTTGGTTGCTATGCAATTGCTAGAAAATATTTTACTAAATAAGGCAGCTTAAACTTAGAATACTTGCATTTAGAAACATTACAATCAATTTAAATTGATTATACATTTCTGGCTGTTTTTACACAAAGCTGCACATGAGATATTAAGTGCACCGCGAGGAGGGCTCTGGATTAGCTTTGGCAACTTTGGGATATTCATTGTGGACTTAAATCTCGACACATGGGCATTTTCACTTTCTGCCTCCACCAGGAAAATGGCCACCAATTTAGAGAGCTATTCTTACTAGTATTTGATGTATATTTTAAAATATTCTCAAGTATTATAGCCACAAAATTATTCTCTACAACAGCACCCAGCGGGTGCTGTTATAGAGAGATTCTGGCCTACACCAGACAATGTACTACACTGTCAAGAGCTTTGACATCTACAAAGCAAGCTAATACTGGTAAAATGTTTCATACCATAATTACTGCGTGTACAAAGCTCACGTGTGAAGTACAGATACTGGTGCTTCAGCAAGAACCGAGGATGAGCACCCTTCCTGGTTGTGAAAAAAAATAAACATGGAAAAATGCTTTAAGCAGGAATAAGAAACAGGGTTGAAAGAAAGTGAGCAAGCAATTCTTTAAAAATATGCAAAGCAATGCAAACAAATATTTATTTCAACTTCATGTCTACAAAAGACAATCTCATTAAGGCTGGTAATGGGGTCTTGGGTAAAAAAAGAGCAGAGAGCACTTATATAAATGCTACAAAGAACCTTCAAGCCAAAAATTGCTTGAGCACCTACACTAATCACTGTTCAACAAATTCATGAAAATTGAATGGATGAAAAACCAGCGGTAAACACAGGACACAGTTAAAAGAGAACAACGGGACAAGCTTATCCCGTCGTTCTCTTCCGTACCCTGTGTTTTCCGCTGGTTTTTCATTCATTCAAACATGTACCAACTACCACAGTCCGATGCCTTGGTATCATAAAAAGACGAATTGCCACTCCTTACAGACAGTTGGAAAAAAGAAAGTATAAAGCAGGTGACAAAATTAAAATGACAGCAGATTGGTTAACTTTTAATTTTAAGTGATAATGTAAAAATTAATGGCATGAATGAAAGTGAGCAGCAACCAAAGGACCATGATGCTAGGCCGACATTCCACTTTGAAGCAAAATACCGCTTTCAACGCTACATAGGCGAAACATGCAATGAAGCTACCCTTTACGCCCACAAAAACATACCATAATCTTTAAAAAAGCTACAATTTAGTTGAGAAAAACTGACCATAACAAATTGGAATTGACAACTAGATACAGTTGTCACACCCAAGCAAGCCGGCGAAAGATGAACAGGTATCTAGCTGTCCTACCCCCTATTTGTGCCCCAGCCTCTGATCCGCTGCAGCAAACAAAAAAATTGTTAATATGTACAACTACAGTCTACGCTCGTTACAGCGGATCCGGCAACAACGGACTTTCGGTTGCAACAGACCATTTCTGTTGGTTTGTCTGGTACCCATGCATTTTAAATGGAGTCCACTCCGCTCGCAACGGACCCGGCTAGAGCAGACTATCGGCTACAACAGACTAAATTATAGGCGAGAATTGTTTCTACTGAACGTTTATAGCGGACTTCCGCGGGGCCGGCGCCCGGTGTGCTTTTTCGTTTATTTTGGCAAGAAAACTATTATGTCTGGCAACATTGCTGGCAGCCGGGTCGTTGGCGCAGCCAAGCCAAGCCAGTGGCTTTTTGTTGTGCGACCAGCGGCATGAGCGGCAGGGTAGCTGAGTTCACTGTCGGATAAATTAAGCGTAATTAACGCTGTTCAACACGAGCAAAAACAGGCTGACATCGCGAGAAGTACAGGCCTGTCTAAGCACAGTGTCCGCTGTACCGTCAAGAACAAGGCCGCTGTCGATAAACGCGACTCCGGTGAGATTGAAAACAGGGCAATCGAATACTCGAAGTGGTGCACTCGGAGGCGAGTCTGCCCTCGTCAGTTTTTTTATGTAATAAAAAACTCGGGTTCAGTGAAGTTCGGCTTTTATTATTCCCACGCATGCATCGTTCCCGTTCCGTTCGGTGAAAAAGGTAAGAAATGCCTCAAGTAGGGGTTGTTCCCCATCCATTGTGTGCAATCTGCTGGTAACCGTGCGCAGTCCAACTGGTCTAACTTTCGATTTTAGAGCTGACCGTCATCAGATTATTTCATTGCATCTGTTTCAATGACCAGAATAAAATCGCTAAAAATGTGGAATCTGCCTTGAGGGAACGTCAGGCAGCGATCCGATTTGTTTGACGAACGGTTTCGGGAAAACCTGCCTCGTTGTGAGGGGATTTTAAAAGAGCCTAGCTAATGCTGATGGGCACGACTGATGTTTTATAGTTGGTTTATAATTGCGCCTAGCTTTATTCTTGCGTTATTTGCTCAGCTCATCTTGCGTCTTTACACACTTGACCACATGCACTAGGCCTTTTCGAAGTGCGGGTGCTAAGTTTTGGAAATGGTGTTTACGCGAGTCCTTGCCCTCGCGCGAACACTGTGCAGAGGTGCTGCAGGCGTGTAGAAAGAACAAAGTGTATGTACTATGCATGCAATATCGGTCAAAGTACCCACTGTAGGGCTCATAGCCCCCCCCTCCCCCCCCCCCGTCAGATACTGCATACTTCGGCTACAGCGGACGTTTTTTTCTGGATTCAGAGGGTCCGTTGTAACTGGCGTAGACTGTATTACTCTTGGTCACACATAGACAGTTCTAATGACGGAGCCAAGTAGGTTCCAAAACAGGGAACTCTTTGGATAACGTCAATGGTTAGAGTATTATATTTGTTTCCATCAAACACAAAAAAATGCATGGTAAAGCGCTGACATTAACTTTGTCTACTGCGGTTCCTTTATGGTGACATCACTACAGCAACCAAAAATACAATACAGTGCATTAAAGGGGCCATTGGGACAACATAGAATTTTGTTTCGTTCGATTATAAGTGCCCCCACCACTTGACCGGCAGCAAATCATGCTGCATTCACTCAGAAAATATTTAGGTTAAAAGTCTGATTCTCCCACCATATCGTGTGTTTTGGGATGTCAGCAATGAAGCCATAAGTGCGTGTAATCAAACAAACTACTGCGTCACTCGGGTCTGCAGCCTTGCTAGCCATCAGTCCTCCCAGGTGGAGCTACCATACTCATCCACGAACCGTTGTTTGCCATTGCTTTGTTTTTGACTGCGTCTGCACCTGGCTTGTTTTCGTTACTGTAGAAAGTAATGGTTTTGTGAAACATGGGGTATCCTCGACAAACAGGGTCACGTAAGACAACATCGCCTATGCCAATCGGCCAGTGCCGTGCAAGCCAACTCCACAGCGGCGGAGGGCTGTCAGGCTAAAACAAGCATAGTGCACACTGTACCAACAGCAGTGCGCATCGATACTTGTAAGTTTACGCGTATTTTCGTAACTTTCATTGTTTACTGCACCATTTTTACTGTTGTAAAATGAATATGCATTACATTTAAGCGCAAATAGCTCCTTCGGCATGTTTATAAGGCCTGCCCCATTTGCGTTTGCTTTTGCCGGCCTCAGCCAATCGCACAGCTGGGGACATATGACACCATAGGTACTGCTGTGGGAAATGAGCTAGTGGGTCGCATGGCCATTCCCTTTTTCCTAATTATATCGCTTATTCGAGTGAAGTGCGCGTTAAAAATGGTGTCAGTATGATTCTAACGAGGCAATCTGTCGAATGAACGAAACTTGTGTGTTGTCTGCATGGCCCCTCTAAGCAAAGGCAAGGCAGCCAATTTTTTTATTAAGGCTGCCTTCATGCACACATTAGTGCTCTATTACTGCCAGAAACTCACTACGGGACTCCTGATATATTTACAGTTGCAATAAAAATCAGAAATAGAATGAAAAATCATTGGACACTCCACAATGTCCTAAAAAAAGGAATAATGTGCGAGTGAGCTACCTAAAACACTGCGACAGAAGATCATATTTATCAAGGCAACTAATAAAAACCATGGCTAGTGCACAGCCACCACGCAGCTCATTTGTTAAGAGCTTATGTGCGTCCCCACAAGTTGGCTGTGTAAACCCACTGACACCTAACAGAGTCCAAGGTTCGACGAAAACTCGTCAGGGGAGGGTGATTTATTGATGAAATACAAGCAGGCACCCGCCTGGTCAAAAACAAATAAACAAATAAAGACGTTTTGGGGCCCCTACTGGTCCCTTCATCACAATGAACTGGGGTGAAAGGTCGCGATTATTTATAGGTTCGGTGGCGCAGAGTGTGCATGTATATCTCGGGGAGATTACCCCGCGACCGGTTAATCATGCTTTTAGTTGGTTGAATATGCACTGATTCTAAAAGTTGTCGTGTCGACAGGCGCTTCTCTGATGCGATTATAGTTGCGGAATACCAATCGATGACGTGGTCAGTAGCCAGGTTATGATCCGCCAGGGTATTTCAGAATGCATTGCACATCGTTCTGGTGCTGCTGAATTCTTTTAAAAATTTCCAGTTTCACCTATGCAGGATTAGGAACGAAAAAGAGACGCCGACCAGTCCAAACAAAGCGTACTGACGTTTCGGCTTCCAGCACGGAAGCCTTGTTCACAATAAATGCATCACCAGAAGTTGGTCGTTTAAGTGGGCTTGAATAATGACTGCAAAGATCGTGCGTAGATCGGGTTTAGATTTCAGTCGTTACGATTGACTGTGTTAGACGTGGTCTGAATGATTAGTGATTCCAGATGTAGCCGTGATGCGGTCACTTTTTCTGTAGCAACGATTCTTGCATTGTCTCAATCAATCTTGTGGTCACTCACGACGGCGTGTTCGGCTAAAGCATTGTTGCGGATGCTTTCATTCTTTACGTGACGTGCATGCTGATGCAGACGATTCTTATAATTTCCTGATTCCCCGATATACACGCCGCTGCAGTCTGCACAAGGTATCTTGTATACCACACCGGGGAAGCGCTCCTTGGGCAAGCGGTCCTTGACTCTCACCAGTTCATGTTTTGCAGAACACATGTTTTGTTTTCAACGTAGAATGTTACAAGCAGCGGTTTGGAACAGCGATAGGAGCTTCCGTTTCAGCAGTCTGTGCGAATATTGCCTTAGAGGCTCTAGAAAAGTCTGCGCTATGCTTGTACAAGACGACCCTAAGATTTTTGTCTGCTACGTAGACGACTGTTTTTGTGTGATCCACCGCGGAAACGTAATGCCTTTAATTGAGCATCTAAACTCTTGTGTTCCAAGCATCCAGTTCACCATGGAACAGGAAAATAACGGACAGATCGCCTTCCTCGACGTACTTCTGAAACGGTCGGCCAAAGGATTTACAACCACTGTATCGAAAGCCGACCCACACGGGTAGATACCTGGGGTTCGACTCTGTGAATCCTATAGGCCAAAAACGCTCCGTCGCTGCTGCACTCTTCTCACGCGCATCACGAATCTGCTCTGAGCCTGGTCTGCGCAAGCAAGAGCTAGCCGTGGTAAGGAAGGACCTTCGTAGCAACGGCTACCCTTCAAAGCTTGTGAGGACGCAACACTTGCGGGCGTCAGTTGCCTCCTCCGAAAGGGTTCCTGAAGAAGACAGACAAAAACGCGCGGCCGTCGCCTACACGCAAGGCATCAATGAAGCTCTTGCAAGGGTGTTTGGCACATATGGCATTAAAATTGCACACGTGCCAACGAACAGGCTGAAGCAGAAGCTGGTACGCGTGAAGGACCCTTTAGAAAAATCAAGATTCCGCGGAGTTGCCTACAAAATGCCATGCAAGGATTGCGACGCATCCTACATAGGTGAAACTGGAAATTTTTAAAAGAATTTAATAGCACCAGAACGATGTCAAAAAAGGCAATGCAAGCTGAAATGCCTTGGCAGATCATCACCTGGCTACTGACCACGTCATCGATTGGGATTCCGCAAGCATAATAGCATCAGAGAAGCGCCTGTCGACACGACTACTTTTAGAATCAGTGCATATTCAACCAACTAAAAACACGATTAACCGGTCGCGGGGTAATCTCCCCGAGACATACATGCGCACTCTGCGCCACCGAACCTATAAATAATCGCAACCTTTCACCCCCCTTTCATTGTGATCAAGGGATCAGTAGGGCCCCCAAAACGTCTTTATTTGTTTATTTTTTTTGACCAGGCGAGTGCTTGCTTGTATTTTATCAACACCGAACTAACCCTCCTGAATCACCACTTTATAGGCATTGAGCAATTCTTTGAATTGGTTTATTGTAGAGAGCTGTCTTTTTTATTTCCTTATTTTTTTGGCATTTCCGGTCTCATGTGAAATTGGGAGACCAGATAGCTTTTACTACGGGTCATGCACTGGTGACAACAAATATTTGATTTCACTTTAAACAGTTTTCAGTTCTGTTTTATTGCTCACCAGCGAATGACCTGAAATATCAGAGGCTCTTAAAATATATGCTGGCATTTCTTTCCTGCACTTTAGTATAACTAATCATGACTTTTATCATATTTTGTTCACAAATTGAAATATTTAGAAACTATTCAGCTGAATGATAATGTTATTTCAGAAGCATGCGCAATCAACAAGGCCTCAATGACTCTCACCACGTGGTTCACTTGTTTCTGTCACAAATAACCTCATTGCAGCCACAATCCACTCGAGATGGAGGTAACATACCCTCTGGGATGATGAATATTTAAAATGCTTTACGAGTAAGTGCTCAGCACATGAAATTGTGGCATTAAAACTGAAGACCCCTCTGTGGCATCCTTCACTTGGGGCAGCGCTTGATCACAAACTTCGAGAAGCTGAAACATGCTCCATGCGCCACTCCACCCAGCAGAAACAATGCAGGACGCAAGTTGGTAGGTGGACCGCTGGCATCCTGCGATTGTGAAGATTATTATTCAGTAAATGCTCTTCTTTTTGTACCACTGTTCATTTCTCCTTTAACAAGCAGCTGAACTCCTGCAGGTTCTACGAATCATACAAGCATAATAAAACGCAACAATGCAGAACAATTGGGAGGGTTACCTCAATTTTTCTTTTCTAGGAATGAAAACAATGTAGGTAACCTATACGCAACTGCAATCAAACCTTTCAATTTTTACCTACTTCACTCCTAACAAGCACACATACACGTTAGACATGTGAGCAAGCTGCTAAATTTATGCCCACAAACTGAATCAGGCATCAGAAATCGGCAGGGAACGTGTCACCTTTAAATGGCACTTTTTTCGTTCAGAACACGTAAATGGGCGAGAAAGACCCATAACTATGATTTCGTACCCTCATCTGGTATGGTTTTCAGGCAATGCTTACGTCTCACTTCAGTACCTTCAGGTGGTGGAGATCTTTGAAAACTCGTTGCGGGCAAGTGGGTTGTGTTCAAGCTCTCGTATCTTGCCAGCATATGCTGGATTCCAGCATTCCCAAATCAACGTGACGACTCGAATGTGGTGGATGCAAGAAAGAATAAGCACACGCCAAGGGCGTAGCCGGGAAGGGGGGGGAGAGGGGGGGCCAGTGCCCCCCCCCCACCCATATAATGTTTTATGCCAAGGCTGGGGTGCGGTTTAAGCAGTTTGAAAAACCGCCTGCAGTCACCTGCAGGCACGGAACTTGCAGTTTGAAGGACATTCTTGCTCATATAAAGCTGCAAACAAGGGCTATGTCAACGTCTGATCCCTGCGCCCGCTCAGGATGGTGTTGTACCTGTCAATACATACAGCCCGGCTGCATTTCGCGCCGGATACACCGACAAGCGCCGGGAGCCTGCCGCGAGCTGATCGAAACAGCCCCACTGTTTCACTGGAGGAACAGCACGGCCGGGGAATGGCAGAACAGCAGGAAAAGCCTCATATAGGCTTACATGTGGAAGGGAACGTGTCATTCCTTGTCGTTACACTGGTACAAAGTATAATCACATGACAGAGCATGTCGCTGTATTTTGTTCAGTCAACTATCAATCCTTGATAGGTTTATCTTTCTACCGACATCGCATTTCATTGACTATTGCAGATCCATAATTTCTGCTGCATAAAAAGCATTGCTCTTCTCATCTTGTATTTCCTCCACATCAACAAAACTACACAATTCTGCTTATTGCGGAGCTTTGTTTTTTTGGCACTATTTCACTGTTTCCTTTGCCTCCCTCTTGGTTAGGATCAGCATTCTGTATTTGCTTAACCAGAATTTTACTGAAGCCATGTCTTTTTAGATTTAACATATAGAAATATAGTGAAATTTAAGAAACGTGCAACAAGCTCAACATTTAACAGCAGTGCAATAAGGTGTTCCGCTTAGCGCAAGTTTACTACTCACGTTACTAGCACAAAAAATAACAAAAGGCGATTACTTAAGGACGAAGACGCACGTTTGCTAGCATCACCGCCATAATATACGAATTCGCCGCATGTACAGTCCACAGCGATTTGAAGGTTGTCGCGGGAAAGCTACTCTTTCAAACGAAGCAGAAAGAACACCAGCTTTAGCAAATATTCCATGCAAGTTTCGTTATCGTCGGCGTAGATAAAGGGAAACCAAGTCCAAGTCTGTGCTTGATAACAACGAATGTACAGCTTGAAACCCAAAGGGTGGCAAGTCAGTCGTGAAGGCCATTGTTGTATCATGGAACAGCCAACAAGGGAGCGAAGTGTGCAAAATCTCGATTTTCATGGTTCCGAAACGAAACCGTGGGCTGCTGGCCCGCTTGGCCGCTCGATGCTGGCGCGATAACCTTCAAATCGTGCTCGACTGTACTTCATAGCTGACAAAAAAAGTCCCTTTTCTAAAGGAAAATCTTTTATAAAACATGAGAATCTTGATAGTAAACATTCAGTGTTGGCCTCCACTTCCGCCCGACAAACTTCGGGGACCGCGCGCCACTCACGAGCGCACTCATGATCACGCTCACGAGCGCGGGTCCACCTAACCACCTGCTCTACGGACGAATGAATCGCCCGTGGTCTGCCCATAGACCAGCGAACGGGAATTAAGGTGATCATCATTATCATCACCATCTAAGCTTCTTAAGGTGGGCTTTACGGTTAGTGTTGAGCATACACAAATCGCATGTTAAAGTCAGTTATTTCAAGCTTCGTTTGCAAAACAACACGAAAGATGCCTAGCCTACATATTTCCCCGTCCCATCTTTTGGTCGACCACGGCCCCCGCCCCCCCCCCCCCCGAAAAAAATTCCAGGCTACGCGCCTGGCTCACGCCCAATCAGGAGTACGTTCAGCATGCACGTCGGTTGTTTAAAAAAAAGGGTGTAATGTATTGCTCAGAAGACTCAATGCTTGCACGCATCTTGGAGCAGCAACGGCCTTGACAGATGTGTTTGAGTGGTTTCTCATAACATCCACAGTGCTTTCAGGAAAAGCCCCAGGCCTTTCAATTAGCATGTTCCAGTTAAGAATAATGCAGCTGATACTTTACACTTTCAAATCTTTTTCTTTGTGGAAGGATGTTTCTTTATTGGCGGTACAGCCCTAGCGTGCGTAAATCGCAGCCTTCAGAACCCCAATCAGGCCTCTTTAAATGGTACAGGCAGTAACATAACTATTTGAAAAAGTGGACTGCAAGGACTGTCAATTCACATGATAAACATAAAAAAAATTGCTGAAAACAGAACTGGGAAGGCTTTATCGAAGACTAAACTACGAAGGTAATAACGTTTTTGTGTACCTAAGAAATATGGCTTCACCGTAAACATGACTAACACCAGGAAATTCGTATACATGGTAATTAACTGCTACGCCCACATTATGATTTTGGGTGAAACTTTGAGTTTTCCGAAATTAACAACAAAGGTTGCCATTTAGTGGCTACATGTTAGGTTATGCATGAAACACCAATAATTGTTGTTACGGGGGCGAGAACTTGTACATTCAAGTGATCGAACATTATTCAAGTATGGTAGCCCACTGTGCTACCAAAACTGTGTTTGAAAACTTACGTTCTGGCGGCCAAACACTGTTTACAATGCTTGTGGCTCTTGTCCGGTTGAATGGAGGGACGTGATGTGCTCAGACCGTCCAGAGGTCTAAATCAGGATGAAACATGATTACCACACAGGCAAGAATGGAAATTATTGGGTGCACGAATGTTAGAACTCGGGCAACACAACATTCAGCCAAAATCAATGCCCGCGTACAGCGGCACCATACACATGGTGAGGTGGCTCGCCGCAAACGCAACGAAGCTTGCGCGGCGCGCACATTCGCTCGCAAACAATTCTCCCTCGCCATTCCCAACACGGCACAAACGACAGCGGTGATTAACGAAGCTGTAAACGCTGCGCACCACAGTTTAGAGGAGTAGCCGCCCGTGTTCTGATAAACTACGCGTAAAACGTGGTTCGCAGGTGTGAACTCTGAAGCTGTTCAATATAGTGCTCCGGAATGGGAAACGTTACTGAGTTACTGAGCGCAGCTGCGTTACTGAGCGCCAGTGCGTTCAGCGCTCAATGCAAGCACCACAATGTTCTTTCGCACATCGCCTTTCTAGAGACCAGCCCTCTAGGTTCAACCTAGCCAGTTCAGTTAAACAATTCACACACGCGGGCTCCTGTTAACGAATCCTTAAAGCGGCGATCACAGCTACAAACGACATCCAGTGAAAAGAAAGGCAGCAAATGTGACGAGACAGCTTACCTGCCAGGACGTTTAACGACGCAGAAGAGCGAGCGAGGTTCAGGGGCAAGCGCCAAACGAAATTAGCCGTCTTCTGGTGCAAAGTTGTTCTCAAATATTTCTTCGCGAAGTCGAACACGACAGCCACAACCGAAAACGACGAGGGACCCAATTAACCCTGATAACTGCGCTTGTTTAACGGCACGACGGTACACCACAGATCACAATCGACGCCAGACGGGTCACGGGACATGGAGGAAGAAAAATGTTTCACGGGACGATTCGAGCAGGTGACTGGCCGCACTGCCGCACGCCGTACTCAGGGTTTCGGCAATTGGCAGCGAGTTGCGTAAACAAATTAAAACGACAACAATAAATAATTGCCTATTTTACTGAATATAACAGTAACTTATTATTTTTTGTGTGTAATATAATAAAGAAGCATATATTTTTTAAGTTTACAAACACAAAACGCGAACTGAGTTTTTTGGCGCTCAATTTGAACGTTAAAAAAGCAGCAGATAGTAAGATAACACTCCGCAATGACATTTGGCAGTGTTCTAGTGTAAGTAATCGTATTATTATTTGGCGTCTGTTTATTTAGCGCCCAATTTCATGCCCCCTCCCTCCCCAACTTTTGTTTTCTTTTGATACCTGCCTTGTTCTCCAACGTGGTTTCTGCAGGAGAAACTAGGTGGTCTGTTTATTGCATTTGTACACAATATTTATGGTCGCTAACAATAAGAATGGAATAAAATTGTGATTGCTAGTACTTTATAACTTCACTGAGTGACGAGAATGACTGTTGTCAGAGGGGGCTATGATTGTGCTGGTGGGGCAGGAGAGGAACAGGGATCGACGGAATGATGAAACAGATGTCACAGTTCAAGCTTGTGCTGTGCTCTGTGCAAGGCTGTAGAAAACTAAAAGTGGGAGGGGGAGTGTTACTCTGTCAATGTCGTAATAAGCAAGGGCTGATCTTTTTTTCTGTTTTAACGTCGGTGCTGCCGCTGCTTTTTATTGAATTTGGCAGCTTTTTTTTTTGCTTTTGAACATTTTTGACGAGGTTGGGTGGATGGTACAATGGGATGTCTTTTTGAAATTATATTCCATGCATGACCTCAATCAATGATGAGCTGAACACCTTTTCCACACCCTTTCAACACCCTTCCAAAAAAATGGGTGTTGAGGTTGGTCAACACTCTTTTTTTCACGCAAAAAGGGTGGAAAGCTACAAAAAAGGGTGTTGAGATTAAAGAAAAAGGGCGTAAGGGCCTCCCAACCCCCTTTTTTTAATTATCTTACACCCTTTTTGGCCAAAAGGGTGTAAAAAAGTGTAGTGTGTACAAAGCATGCCCCGCTTGTAGAAAATGTTCCCTGCCGCCATATAAACGGGTATAAAATGCCTTCACAGTTGGAGGTCTTTTTACACCTTTTTCTGAGTTGGCGGTTCTTTCTTGGACCCTTTTTCTGACACCATTTTCCTTACATCTTTTCTCTTACTTTCCAACACCCTAACTTGTTCGGTAACACCGTTTCAAGAAAAAGACTTGAAAAATGAACACCCGTCTTATGAGTGTTCAAATAATTGTAATAGGTGTTTGGAATTTATATTCAATCGTTTCTGGAACATATTAACTCTGTCTTGATTAAAAAAGTTTGCGAATCCGCATGGTGGTTTGTATATGCTCACATTAAAATGCCGATTTCCAAAATTGGTTCAAAATATCTCGTGTTCGCCACAAGCCCGCCGACCCTATCGGATGATTTCCCTTTGCCTGCTTTAAAACAAAAACAGCAAATGTATTAAAAGTTAGCATGTATTCACTGTCCCCATGCATCCCATCGGTTTTCTTGCTCAATTCATTTCAGGGTCGTGTGACTTGTGCCGGTTGAATGTGTCTATAGGTCATGCTGCGCTCTCGGTACATCCACAACAAGTTCCGCTGCCCACAACCTTATTTTAGGGTGTTAAGCAACCTTACAACCTTTTTAAGGCAAAAATACGAACTTTCTTTTTTCCTCCTTACGCCCTTTCCTACCCAAAACACCTTTTTTAAGGTGTTCACCATTGGATAAGAATCGTACACTCTTTTCCGCTAAAAAGGGTGTACGAACGTTTAGTGGGCACTGTAACCGATAAGCCATACTTATATATGGGAAAGAAATAGCTTTTCAAATAATTGCGTTGTCAGTAAAACCAGTACAAAGCTTACTTTGTATTGCGGAATTACATATGAGTCGCATATAAAAGTACCCGTACGTTCAAACGTGAATAAATTTATCCGGCGAGCTTATTAACAGAAAACGTCCCCCTGCTTATCTACTCTTTTAACGTGACCCATTTCTGGCTTTCCAAGGTGTCCACAGCGGCCGTTAATTGAGTTGTATGCAAAAGCCTAAATGTGCAGCGTTTCATGTCTTTTTATGTGTAAGAACAAGAAATGCATCACCATTTGTACTCTGCGAAATTAGTTTACAGACAAAGCCGTATAGACCACACCATGGTAAAATAGTTGGTCTACGTTTACATCTAAAATTTACATAAATTTGTTTTTGGCCGCAGGGTGGTCACCGTCTCAACGCCGCCTTTCTGGCACCGCGCCACCACCCCTCACTCGCGCGCCGGTATGGGCGCGACTTTGACGCATGCGTTTCAGATGCGTAAATCCCGTTCTGCTTCCCGGGCCGTCGGATAGGCCTGACAGCGACGGATATATTAGGTGGTACTGGCACGTTCTCGTTTTCTCACCGATAGATCGGGGAAACGGTGAAGACAGTCGCGTTTGTGTCCCAGCTCGCGGCGTTATTTTTTTAACAACGCGCGATCCGCTACGGGAATGGTTGCTTTCCCTTTGCGCATGCCAACTACCTCACAACCACATGGCAATGGCGGGTTTCGCTACAAGATCCTGGCAATCTTTTTCCTGTTGTATTTTCCTGGCTTGGCGCCCTCGCAATTCGGTTTTTCGCGCATCCACACTCCACGCTCCGGAGAGTTTTGTGGTCGTTAAGCAGCAGGTTGCGCTAGGTATAGACGCATTTTATAATTTTATAGAAAAACTGTAGATATTCGTAAAACGTGGCGCCATGCACAGACATTTTCACGCTTTTCTGTCTGTAACGTTTTCGTTGTGGCAGTGAAGGGACCCTGAATTCACCCAACGCTTATTCCTTTCGTGTTTAGTGCGAAGTTGTCTATGCCTGGGCAAACGGTTTGTTAGAAGGGAGAAACCTCGTTCAAGCCTGGAGTCCGCATGTGCGAAAGAATCAAAGTACGAGAGGTCCCAGTGCACAAGGAAAATAAGAATGTCCCACTCTCCGTGGTCAAACGCGCTATGTGTAAGTGTTTGTCATGTAGTACGCGGTGCGCAATGGAAAAACACTTTCGTAGTGGATAAGGCGTTGACATGAGGATCAATACTGTGAGCAGCGACAGAAAAGATACCCTTGCTGCCGACTGTGAGCCTCGCCGTAGGGCCGACCCGGTGGCCTTAGAAGCAGAGCAAGGCAGCGACGGCGAGGGCAAGCGTCTATGTTGTGGCGATCCAGCGGGGCGGGAGGAATATTGCGCCACCATGACAAGCGCAAGAGATGGAGTCCAGACGGTGACGATGCTGCAACTAAACTATTCATCTAAAATAATATGTAAATGCACTCGTACTGTCGTATTGTCCTCTCACCAATAAAGCTTCGCTTGTCAACCAGCTTCGACAATTGTAGAAGCCGAGGAATGTTTTCTCCTTTGTTTGAACGAATCACGTAAGCATGTTGGTTTTTACTGATGGTGATTTCGGGGAAGGTGTATAATTTGAATTTGGATATTACATTTTTTTAAATTTATTTCTGTTATTTGCGCCAGAGGAAGTCTATATAACATTTTTGGGTTGTTTAGTTCACAGTCTTCTAATTCATTTCCCTGCGAGCAGAAGCACCGACGGCCGCTGCCTGCAGTTGAATGCAGCTCTACTGCTGCAACGGGGCGGAGACCCCGCACAGACGCGGGCTTATAGTTTCACCCATATATAAATGACTGTTTGGAATCAGAGACGCTGGAGCATCTACTCTTCTTCTGCCGTTACCACGTGGTGCCGAGCAGGGATCCACCGAACGCTGAAGCCTGCATAAAAGACCTTTTATTCGGAAGGGGCGTCCAGCAACGCAACCGGAAGCGTTCGCCCATGTGATTCATTACCTGAAGACAATCCGCCTCACACAGCGGACGTAGCCCAGACTGCTATGATAATCACTGATGTGCCCGGACTGACTTGGCCTTCGTTCTTATTTCATTGATTTCTTCACCTATTTAACACTCTGGTGTAACCTTTCGCTCTCTCTACTTCCTCTACGCCGCACTGGAATGTATGCAGGTGGGCTCACTGCCGAGCTCAAAAATAGCCCCTGTGCACTTCCTCTTCGTTTTCATCAAACCACAAATAATAAACAGGATGAAGGCAAAACAAGCCATCGAGGAGGATTACATAGATTTGGTGAGCATCAGGCATCACGGCATGCTAACGGCTGTGTGACGCTTTGCACGTCATATTTCTAACTGCTGGGTGACCAGCGTGCCAAGTGCAAGTGTCCACCTCTTGTTACCCAGCCAACCGTCCGAAAGACAACTGTTTTGTTCGTGGCCCTAGTGAAATAACCACTGCGATGAAGATGGTAAATGTGTAGACTGCAAGCAGAAAGATTTATGCCCAGTAAGACACTACCAGCACAGTTTAGAAAATTGCACTAATGCTCCCTGGAACCTGTAAGAGAAAACGAAAATATCCTTGATCATGTGAAAATTTCGAAATGGGAAACGAACAAGTACTTTACACCAATACAAATAAACATCAATCACAACAAATAAAAAGTGTGTAGATACTGCTCATGATGTGACTGTGCATAAAGCTGCTCTGATTTTAAACAACAGTCCTTTTGATAGATGTATTTGGCATCCTTCCGGAAATATGTAAAAATTCTGAAATTTGTTATCAGCAAAAAGCGAGTTTGCATACACGTTCTTTATTATCCTACGGAAGCAGCAGTTCTCGCTGACAAGTGTTGCAGATTAAGAAAGCTTTTTTTTTGCCTTTAGATTACACTTGTCTCATATCCGCAGAATTTCCGCATACGCACGCACCATGGTTACAGTCGAAGGCATCATGCTCCAAATTCAGACGCAACGGAAAATTACGTGCAGTTTGAAACTGATATGAAGTCATATTTTACAGAAGGCTAATAATGAATATGGCACTGCCTTTTTGATCAGCAGCAAACGAGAGCAACAAAAGGTTCGTGTGGTTCTAAAATGGCGCTTACGCAAAGATTCAATAGTAATTAGAAACTGTCATTAAAGAGTCAGTAAAGACAAAGGACGACTTTTAACTTTCTCATTCGGAATAATCAGGTGCTACTGCATACCAACAATTGTCTTCGACGGAAAACGCTAGTACAATTAGTAAATGATTGGCGTTGTCACTGACTGCGTTGTATAATCGTGGCTGTATAATCGTGGCTTAAACACGGTGACGAATTCATCTACGCTACGGCCGCCATTTACACGCCCGTATTATGAAATACAGGAATTTGCCCTCTGATATTGCGTCATTTTGGAATGACCAATGCCGTTTTACGGAACTATCGCTCCCTTAAATCTTTGCGGGGTCTGTATAGAAGAACCCACAAGCCATGGCCGTTGTTCTGTGTTCAGGTGAAGAATTGTATAGAAGTATACAACATTGGCACTTGTCAATTCAGGTCTTCCAAAAAGACGTCGCGTGCGATCAACAATTGTAAACTTTCTTTTTTGTTTACAAAGCAGCTTGACTGCAGTTTTTGTTATTTTAAATTAAAGCCACTGGGGGGCCGCTGTAGCAATCACCGTAGTCCCTCTGTATTCACGCCATCAGTACCAAATCCTCTCCTGTGTGGACCTAGCGTCCCAACAACGTTACATTCGTCGTCATGGCAACGACTGGAAACGGGAGCAAAGGGGCTGCGTGACGTTTCTTGCACTCGTGTCGTAACTTCGTTTTTTTTCCTTTTGGTTCTTCAGCGCGCATTTTCGATCCCGGAATCCCAGATAGCGGCGGAAAAAATGAGTGAATGACGGCTGCGACGGCTAACGCACTGAAATCGCTTCTTTCGCGGGCTTGTGTTTACTTATAATTTTAAAATATTAAACTGAAGAAAACATGCAGTTTAAGATGTTTATGCGTGTGTAAAAATGTTTGGGTATCGTTTATATGCTATAATTTAACCCAGAGCGATGCAAGAACGGCGCATCTGTTTATTTTATTTCAATAAAAATTTCTACATTGGTTAAATGATATATATGGTAGATGCAGATTTTAGCCTCATGGCTTTGATAAGTCGCTGAGTGTAACAAGCGTTTGAATTTAAGCTAGTTCGTTTGTCATTATACCGCGAAAACCCCGCTCAAAAAAGGACAGGAAGGGGATTACACAAACGACATGAGCCCTCTTGTCTGTGTACTGGCGTTCGTGTCCTCATTTAAGCGCTGTTATCACCGTTTCACAGGCGCAATGCCACTCTGAATTATAAAAACAGTGATATTGGAGGAAGAGGTCGCCGCTGGTAGTTTACTTCCGTCATCCTCCCTCTCATTCATTACTCGGTGGCCCGTAACCTTCTGTTCGTTCGATAAACAGGGCGTTGGAGAACCCAAAAAATGTGATAACCTGGATCATATTCATTAGGCAAAAGCAACTTTCGTTCATTATCAACCGCTCGGTTCTGATAAACGGATGAAAATTTTTACGTCGCGTTTAGGTTTCGCCGCTGGCCCTACAATGTTGCAGTCATCAGCTAACAAAAACGTGTTCGATGGTAAACAGTCGCGAGGGAAATAGAGCTGAATTTACGCAGTTGTTTTTATTTATTTAAATACTTTCAAAGCCCCTTGGGAACCACAGAAATGAATGGTGAAGTACAAACACAAGATGCATTTTTTTGTGAAAACATATTTAGCTAGAACAGGAGACCAAGTAACAAAATATTGTTTCAATAAAAGCCATCCTGAATGGAATGTTTAACATGATTGGCATCAACGTTGGCAATTATGGTGGGAAGGAGATGCTCCTACTCTACGCTGGTTTTTTTTATAAAATATTTGTTATACATATTAGTGCGAAAATACGGCTCGCCAACTTTGCTGGTATGGTCAATTAGGGAGAGCACTCAATAAGAGATGATTTCGAGAGACGGGGAATGATAACATCAACTTTTAAATTAGGGTTATGGCGATGCATTTTGTGGAACAAAGGGAGAATTTTCGGTGGTGTGTAGGGTTAGGCAGATTAAGCGCATTTTTTATAGACTAGACACTGGAAAGGTGCAAAAAAATGACAACATGTAACAAGCGGCACTGTTTAGAAATGAATAAAGAGTGACGTTTAGCATGAATTGGTTAGGATGTCATATGGCGCATGCGCATTCTCATTTAGAACAGACAAGTGTTTTACAGAAGGTTAATTTCAAGGACGAAGCTACAGAAGAATCATTGCGGGGCAAATAACCCACCATGCGATGAGCCTTGTTAATAATATAATGAATGTGAGTATTCCATGACAGGTTATCAGATATGCGTAGGCCAAGATATTTACACCAGTTAAGACACTCAAGGAAAAAATCATGAAGAAAGCACGCATGTGCATCTTTCTTAAGGGGCTTCTGGCATAGCAAAATTCATAGCAAAAACCAGCCACGAGTTTCATACCTGCGACAACGTCCCAACATATCTGCAGCATCCTTATTCACTCGCACTGCACATGAATCAAACGATCTTCCCAACGACGTGGTTCAATCACCTTGACGTGTTTAAATCGTTGCTTACGGTGCCCGGAATTGTTTGATGTGCTCCTGCCTCTTTTTGTCTTCAATTTCTTTTCTTCTGCTTTTTTTATTTGCTGCTATTTTTATTTTTATTTTAATTTTTGTTCTTTCGTTCTCTTTTGGTTACCTTATTTTTGACTCAGGTAATGCAGCAGGAGTACTCGAATTCCGCTTACCACGATTTATGTTGGCATTTTTTGGTCGAATTTACAGCTCCGTCATATCCTGTCGTTGCATGCAAATGAATTGTGTCTATAGTTTTATGGCTAAACTGCGGTGATGTGTTTTGAAACTTTTTCAGCACTTTTAGCTCTCGTAAGAAAGGACATTACGCTAAGTATTTTTATAATTCTTTTACAGATCACCTGTTCGGGAACCTCTCTTATATTTAGGTATGCAGCTTTAAACCCCGTCCTTGTTGTAGCAGACTACGATTTGTACCACCCTGTTGTAATGCCTCCACCTCGCAGGCACTTGAGGCATAAAAATACAAAATAAATTACCGAGGCCGCCAACAGGCGCCCCACACAAGCCCGGGGTTGTTGTTGTGGGTGGCTTGGCTTGCGAAACAGACAAAGCTTGCAAAAATTTGATGCTCTACATCTATTCTGACGCTCGTTTACACGCAAACAGGTGCTCGCATAAAAAGAGTTGTGCTGGAGACAGTGATAATAAAAACGTGGTGAGTTGTTCCAAATTTGGCGTCAATCTGTCGAATGCCTCAGCAATAAACCTGGACATGGAAGGCAGCATGTCCCGGTACACATATAATGGGGTTATGATTTATTTAAATCAGAATTTGAAAGTATGTATTGCTCGTAGGGTTTAGCTAAAACTACGTGTGAATGTATTAAAAAGGATTTTATTTTGTTTCGCCAGTCGTGCGTGAGGAATGAGGATTGGCTTTTGAACATTTTTACCTATAGCTTCAGGCCGAGGATTGGCTCTGTAATATTATTCATCAGTCACCTCAAGAATTAGTTGCTAAACAGGTAGGCCCTGTATACCATGCACGAGTAGCCATGATGGCAGCCATTCATTTTGGAACCAGCCCCCTATGAAATACCTATGTTCATGAAGTTATAGGGTCGCTTAAAAGCGACCGTACACACAAGGCATTCTAATGCACCATTGAAAATATTTCCATTGTAAAACCTTGTCTAACAATATAAGAAATCACATCTGAACAATAGACCTGTTTCGTATACCCACCTGCCTTGCTCTGCCCAAATAATTACCATAAATTCTCTGGCAGACCCAATGTTTACCTTCTTTATTACAGCTGAAAGCTTCTTTCAAAAGCGGAATTGCTCCTGCGAAAAGTTTTTGCCGTTCCGCAACACGTTACGGCTGGAACATGTTAAGAGAACTGCCAGTGCGCAATTCACCAACCTAAGGAAAGCCCTAACTCCAAAATAATATTAACAAATATTTATTTAGAATATTAGAAATATCATACCGTTATCATGTGCTGTTTACAAAACTTTTTACAGACAAGAACACAGCACTCCAATAAAGTTTTTAAAGAAGCGTATGGTACCGTGTTCGCTGAAAATAATTCACCCAAAGTACACCCCAACCAATCACATTTAGAATCCTTGAACGTCACTGCAGCCTGTCTTTGGTGAAGTGTCACAAGGAACAACCTTTTATTCGCTGATTAAGTCTACTATGTTAAGGTATCCACAGAGACTCAAAATTTTCAGTCGGTGGGTACCTGGTCATTGCCGTTCCAGAGCGAGAGAATTAGCGTACCGGTACCCAGCTGCTAGTACCCTCCATAACTGCGTGAACTTCAGTTCTGTCCTGAGTAAGGCAGGTTTTGCACATGACCCAACTTGTACATAACGGAAACTAAAGGATGCACATGCCGAAAAGAACAACAGAACTGACTACCCTGACTCCAGCTCAAATAATGATACTCAACTACAAATGAGACATAACTACTTTGTCCTTCCGGGGAGTACTCATGATCACAATGAACCAGCAACCCCAGACTTGTTTTTTTCTTCTTAAAAATAGAAGTCGTGCTTAGGGAGAACAGGACTGTCACACGGGGTATATTCCAATATCCCTAAACAGTACAAGAAGACCAAATTGTATTAGATGTGGACGCTAGCGTACCGACTTCCACTTCCATGTCGAATGCAGAGCACACGGTGCAGACTCATCCAAACATTTACCATATGTCTACAGGTCCCATATACCTGTGCTCCCTCCACACTTCATTGTATTTGATTCTGTTGTAATAAATGCAAACATTTGATTTCTACACGCCATCAAATGTTTGCATGTTGTATGTGATGAGTTCTTTAATATTGGTGTTGCATGGTTTTTTTGTAAACTATCTCTTAGCGCCCACTACCGCAAACTGGCATTGTTTGATTAGGGCCCTTGTGGCGGCCTTGTTATTCCAGGGTCTTTACTTTTGGAGAAATGATGACCACAAGGTAAAACAATTAGGGAACTGCTCAAGCTGGTATCGCCTGTTTTTATTAAACTGGCGCAATACAGCAAATCAAGAATTCTAGTAAGACAGTCTTAAACATCCTTCTAGGCACTTACATAGAAATATCACGCGTAAATTATTAGGAAGTGAATATTGCTATCTCTTTTTAAAGCTTTTTCACGATTGGCAAGGCTTTCTTGCATTAATAAGAACTAAGAACAAAAGGAGCACCGGTATAACCAGTTCGGCGTAAGAGTTTATTGTCACTCGGAACGTTATTAGGCACAGAATAAGTAACAAAGCGTGAGGGCGTATTATGCGCACAGCATATTCCCTGTTTCATATTGGTCAGTGAGTAAGGCGGCCCTGGTCGAAAGCCCATTGCTCTGTCACCATTCCCTTTTGTGGAGACGTGAAGATACTACTCACCTTTTGCGCTACATTCGGGCATCTTATAAGCTGTCTCTCGGCCAGAGAAGCTGAATTTCCTACCGTTAAAAACAAGCGACATTTCCGTAAAACATTGTGTACTTCCTATCCTGCTACAGTTTGTGTTTCTGATGTTTACTGGCAATTTGGAAGCAGGAACAGGAAATTGCGGTTAGGAATATTGTTTTGGTGCTGAGTTTCAACACCGGAGCTACTGCAGAACACGCAAGTTCGCCATTGCAGAAAAACATACCCAGTATATCCCTAGCACTAGGGTGCGCGTTCCACGTGGCGGCACCCTGGGCTCGCGCAGTGGCTTCACCCAAAAAAAAACTCCAGCGCAGCCCATAACTGCTACCGCGCATATAAAACAAGCCCCGTCGCTAATGGTCAAGCAGAACAGACACCCCTATTTAGAGAGGTCATCGCGGCCGTCACATTTTTGAGAATCCATTATGATGTATTGGGCACCTAGCTACGAGTGTGCCAATCCTACCACAGATGACTTGCAGATCCTGCAACCCCTGCCTTGAGTAGAGGACGATGAGCTTGTTGATGACTACAATGCTGAGGGTGGCATTGCATCCACCACTCGCAGCGACGAACACGTTGACCTTTTAGATGCATATAACGACGATTACGAGCACCGGCCCTATGCAAATAAAGAGTGATACTGAAAGTTAACTACGCGTCTGGCAATGCTCGCCTTTAACAGCTTCGCCATTCAAGTCTTGGGCGTGAGCACATGCCTACCTGAATATTCTTCTGAAAGAAAAAATTGTCCGGGTATGTTTGATGAGGCAGAAAGCTATTTTAAACACTGACGTGTTGCTTTACGGGTGACATTCTTCAACGTTCCGCAAGCTGTAGCCTCGGGCTCGTACCCCTGTTGCCATTCAGACTGAAGTTCGGGTGAATATTCCACCGCCGCTTACGAAATGTATTTGCAAAAGTATCCTTAATAGTGCTTTATCGTACAACATAAAATAAAAATGGTAATATATTTCTTATCTTTTCATTTCGGTAACCATGAAAACACGCAGGTCATGATGGCTAAAAGAACGTTCAATCTTTCACTAGAAAATCCGAATATTGTGTCCCTTACTCAGGGTTATCAAGAGTTCCGCTTGGCGATTATGATTTACAAATTCAAATAAACTATGTGCACGTAAAACACGGTGTGCCAGAAGACTAGGAAGTTTATTGCATGAAAACGTAAGAACGTTTTTACCCTTCTTCTGCAAGTTCAGAAAAAAAAAACAGTTCATACTAAGTTTCCAAAGCTAACGTGTAGAAAAGAGCGCGCTACATAATCCCCAAACTGAAAACTTCCCCAGTAATTATCTAAATGTGAACACCCCTACCCAGTTGAAAACAAAAAGGAAAAGTACACTTCTTCCAAAGTTCGCAAGAAGAATTCTGTCGTTGCTCCTATAGCTACGTCGACGCGGCTCGCGAGGGGCAGAACGCTCGACCCTGGCGAAAGTGACGCAGGTGAGCTTCTCTGACGATTTTCAACCAGTCGTTACGGGAATATAAAAAGCAGCAAAGGCCTTTGCTCAAGTGGCTCAGGAATCACCAGTAGTAGCGGAGCTCACCCGTCTGGGGCGCGCATCTTCGCAATCCACTCTTGCTTTGAGTCCCCTGACGCAGGGTGTGTATGTTTGTAACGTGAGGGTCCCGCGAATAAAACAGTATGTATTTTCTTCCTTTTCTCCCGTTTCTCGCGCCGTTTTGTTTCTGTATGTTCCTTGAAGGTACGGCGTAAATCTTTAAAGAAGCCTTTAATTTTATTTTAAAAGATGTTGCACTGTCGATACTACCCATTGGCATTTGGAAACATCACGATTAACACTCTTAAAAGAGCCAGTCCCAATGATTACTATTAATCATGCAGTTCTATGCCACCTGATAAAAAATAAATCTTACACTAGTTTTATCAGCATCGCAATTTTAACGGTGAAGGCCGCCAGTTTTTTGCGGGAAAACAAATTACACCCATCTCCCTGAAGGGAACCATGAGTAGGGTGCGGAGCGTCATGGGGGTTCCGTTTACGTTTCCTTTATGTTGGTTAGACAAATTTGGTGGAAAGGTAGTGAACCCCGTAATGCTCATAGATACTACTCATGGTTCCCTCCGGGGAGATGGGTGTAACTTTCCTTAATGCATGCGTATATACGCAAGTGAGACGAGATTGAAGTGGTATCTAAATGTCGATGGATTCGCCGGAGGAACCAGAGGAACCCGTGGAACCAACGTTGCTGTTAGTGTTTGCGCTGATGCTATCACTTAATTGCGTCAGCACACTCACTGACAGGGCTGTTGCTTCCATCCTACTTCATCTGAAGAATCACGGAGTCAAGCGCAAGCACAACCGGAGTTGTTCTTGTTGTTGTCGTTGTTGTTCCTCTTCTATGGCACGTACCCACGTGGGGGATTGGCCAAGAAACGGTACTGTGTGGACGCCAGACCACCGCCGAGGCCGCGGGACTTACCCCTGAGCATAAGACGTGGGGGATTGCCCAAGAAACGATGGCGTGCGAATGTCGGACCACCGCCGACGCCGCGGGACATACCACCGAGCATAAGACGCTCCGCATCTAAAAAACGTCATCTAGACGCACGGCATCCAAAGACAACAAACAAAAAATTGGAGAAAAACTATCCAACTCCTTCATAAATACAAATGCGAGAGAAATGTTTATTAATTGGATCTGTATTTATTTATACAATGTCCTGACGATGTAAACGAAAACCATTCAAAATTATTGATACGCTAGAGTTGCAAGAGGCGCACCTACTGCCAAAATGTAGGAACTTCTTTGCTGGCCCTGCCTTTTTTAGAAAAGAGTGCTAGTATTGAAACCACCCTTCAGGCAGTATAGTTATTGTTGCCTAAAGGTCAATAGCTTCCCCGAAAATAAACCTTCCTACAACTCTAACAACAGTTGCTATTACAGAAATAATTTTTGGCAGGCTAACAGTGCGTTCTCTACACGTGTATTTAAACTTTCAGTATTTAGGTTCACAAAGTCAAACGCTCATAGATAATCTTCCGACAACTTTTGTAATGAAGGAGATATCAATTCTCACCCCCAACCATAGGAGGATGAATGCGGCCAATGCAAACTTGCGTATAATTGCAAACTTTCTACTCGCCTATGCTGCCTGCCGATTTTACAAGAAATATTTCACATTCACGTGTACACCACCTAACACAAACCGAGCAATCTACTTCGTGGTAGGCTAATATTTATCACTGCTGTTCTTGAGTGGTTTGCCATCTAAAATCCATGCTTAAGTGGTCATTTCGTAGCCATGCTCACCAGACAAAAAAGACGGATAATTCAATTGATGCCTGACAGTCCCGAGAGCAAGGAGCCGTTCGAGAAAAAATTAAGACTTGTCGGAAATTACATACTCAACAACAATACCATGACATTGACAACGCTTCCGACTTATGTTGTGTAAAATTAATTGGTGCAATGCGAATTGCACCATTATGACGAAATAAAATGGAAAAATAAAAGTGGCGTAAGCAACAGCATAACCGTTGTAGATTGTAGATGCCTGGTATATCATCCATGTTGTTATGATGCATGACATAACATAGGAAGTAAATGTTTGATTCTTGTTTGAAGCCTAGAAAATTGCCTGAAAAAAAATCTCAATGCTGTCCGATAATGACAAAGAAGGTTGGTATGGGGTCTCTTGTCTCTCGGTGTTTTAGAAGGGTTTGTGCCGCTTGGTGGTAGTGCTTGGCATTTTTTGTGGATGTTAAAGAAATGGGTACTCTCCGAACATGCTAAACAAAGGTTCCAGTTAACCAATAAATAGGGAAGAGGGAGTTTGGTCATGTGGCCTATCTGTTACCTTAATAAAGTGCCTTCAAAGAGTCTCATTTGTTTGTTATGTATCAATTTGTATATAGTTGAAGGACACTGCTGTCTGTTTTTGTCTTCCGTATTTTTTTAGCATTCCACGAGTATTTTATGTAAGATTTCCTTTAGGGTATACCCTTGGAAGTGTAGTCCCGCAACACCGTAGACCGGCAACCTCACAGCGTAGTCCGGCAACAGAAGTGCATCCGCTGACCATTTTATTGTCTGAATACCGGTGTCGCTGAAACCGACACACAGTAAATGCCAGTTTTGAAGTATACGCAGATATGGTGAATTTTATTAGTTGGTTTACCACATCGTTTTTGTTTGACCTTGAAGCGTTGGCCAGACGACTGAAAGATATCGTCAAATAATGGATTTTTTGTCTCGAATTTTTCTAGGATTTGTTACTCTAATTAAAAACACCGGGTGCGTCAGCTTTGAAAATAGTGATGCTTCAGTTCAGTGTTTTTGTACTGGTAAAGTGTAACTCATTTGCGCTTAATGTCACAGAGGTAGCGGTGTACGAGACACCAATGTACAAGGCGCCATAAGCATACGTGTGTCGTAATTACAGCAATCTTGTAAGGTCAATAGTCTGTGTGCATGCCTTATATTGATGTCGCGTTGCAACGTGGGTAGGTGGCAGGGATATGTATCAAGGGGTAGCGGGGACAATTAGTTCTGAAGATAAAGTGATTGCATCCCGCAGTTCGAATTCCTATGCTCTCACCCAGAGTACACTGCCACTGAAAGTCAAGATAGTTCAAAACAAACGTGTTCAGCACTTGTATTGTTCGTATTAGATTTACAAAATACGATAGAGGCCAGTTTAAATATGTACTAAAAACATGCTTATGTACGCATAAAATCCCAGCAACATTTAGACCAAATAACATAGAGCTTTGTTATGGCTGTCACGAAAGTAACGCAAGCCACGGGAAACCAGAAGTTATTTGCAAACAACAATCGCAGCGAAGTAAACGACGATCTCCTTGATGCATGTGACGACAATTACTAATACTAGAGACAGCAGTGACGGTATCTGCAAGTCGTCTCGGAAAGTGGAAGGACATTCCTACTCATGTCTCCAATAACGCAAAACGGCTTCTAAAGAATGGTGTGGCCGCGGTCACCTCTTCCAATTGGGGTGTCTCTTCTTGTTGAGCTTTAGCGCTGAGGTATTTTTGAATACGCGGTAACACTTCACGACAGCACTGAATTTTTTTGGCTAAAGCTGCGGCGAGACACAAGAACTCGGCGGTTCAAGCGAGGTATGCGCTAACGCCCGCTCGCATTTTCTCGCCCCTCGGAATGCTTGCAAGATTTTAGTTTTTCTAAATCCACTGTGCTTGCTGAAGACGGTCTGTGGTAAGCAGCTGGTGCGCGCTCACGAGCTCTCAGCATTTCTATGATATGTGTCTTGTAACCGTGGATTACGGTCAGCACCATCAGCTCCCCTTTGCTAGGAAACTACTCAGAACAGACGCTTTTTGGTTGCAAACTACGACCTTAGCTGCACTCGCGTTCGAATTCTACAATTTGAAAGCTATCCAAGCGTCAAGACGACCCAACATTCCGTCGTGAGACCAGTTGTGAAATGCGGAACTGCGGTAGCGGAAAAAAACTGGATAATGGCAAGGGCCAAGAGGGCGTATGGAGTCCAAACGCCAGAATGCAAACCGTGGGAACTCCAAGTGAAGAGCAAGGCCACACGGAGGTCAAGTGTGTTTGCAACGACGCTGTGTAGTGGAGGAGGAGCATCAGCAGTAGCCTGACAGCCCTAGCGAGCAACGCCAGGTAGCTATCTCACCAAAGATTGCAGATGTGAGCGGGTCGGCGACCGAAGTGCCTCGCTACAACGACTCTGCAGAACGGTCCCCGGCGTCGCTTCCCCGCGTCAACCTCCAACGAGAACAAATAACATATACCGCACGCCTGAGATCGCCGAACGAGGCCTAAAGCGGTCTACGAGGCCACGCAGACCCGTTCTGCTTCCGCGCTTAAAAACGTTGCAAATTCTGGGCCTTCAGCATTTCATTGCGCAGGCGTTTAGGTGCGCGTCACTTGTCACGACGCGACAGGCTTTCAGCGCTCCTTGATTGAATAATTGCTAGTGGTATCCCCTTTTAACGGGCTAATCATGCGTCATCTTCCCCAAAAATATTATATGTGAGGGCGTTATTTTCAAAATGACCCAGATCCACACACAGAAACTAAGCAAGATAAAACTGAAGTGACAAGAGCAACACGACAATTTTCCTTTTAAGAAGAGGTGGCGAGAAGATCGCTATAGTAACGCCCTGAAGACGTGTGTGCAGATTGTAGTTCGTATAAAAAATGACCAGGTCCTGCTGTTTCAAGTGGATACGAAGATACGAGCAGCCCTCTCATGAAGGGCTATGGAAATACATAGCGAGGTAATGAAGAGCTTGCTTACTTCATGAGTGCCTTCATGCGTGCCCAAGAAAGTTATCCTTCGGAGAAATTTGAAATGAGCTGCTAATGGCGTCAAGAGGACTAACTTTTCTTTCAGGTATATTTCAGCGGTTCTTGAAGCCCTGTTGCATGTGTTGTGCCTTTTCCCGAAAAACGCCAGATCACCATTCTTGCACACGAATTTAGGCAACGTTTTACTTAAGAATTCCGCATAAACTAGATTGTTTCAATTGATTTTGAGGCAAATACCAAACTATCATGACAAAATCGCTCTCGTGTGCCGCATAAATTTTAAGTACACGTGTCCACAAACTTCTTCTAGCCGATATTTAAAACATATCTTAAAATAGCTTCGATAGCTTTGCATTTATGTCCGATACAAACTTCAGATTTTTTTTCTAAAATTCGCTTTAGGAGGATTTGGCCCATTTTGAAAAAAAAAACACACTCGTCATTTCTGTGTTTTATACCCTTAGTTTAACAATAGCTGTGCTTTTAGGGCGCGCACAAAATAGTTTTTACTGTTACCGAGGTAGCTCTCCCTCCTTTCCCTCGTTCGCCGTCCTGTCTTCTTTGACAATATAAATAAGTACAAGTGCATAAAATGCACACAGGCAACGAGGTAGAATTTCAGGATGTGGTATTTAAAATTTCCAACTGATACATACAATCCGTACGCGAGAATAAGAATGAATAAATGAAGATGGTACGAATATTATTTCCTGCGTTCAGGGACATGTTTTCGCGCGGACCAATTCACAGAAACGTGAAGACATCACAACAATAGCTCCCACGTGCTCTTGTCACTCATGGAAAAATGATCGATGCAGAGCTTATATGGCTTATATATGTGTTGGAAAAAGTGTGGCATATCTCTGGCACCCATATTCTGTGCCTGAGAATGGTACCTGGCGAGAATAGTGGCATCGACAGGAGTGTGACAAAATCTTTTTTGTAGCTTAGCAACTTCCATAAATGCCGCTAATTTACCCTGTACTGTATGTTTATAAATTCTAGTTAGTTGTTGAATATATAGTTGAAATCCTTGGACTATCCTATTTTTCTTGAATATTTCATCAGTGTGTCCATTACAGGGACATTTTAAATGGCTTGGACTGCCTTTTTTGCAAATTGAGAGTTTGTTTATAATATGCGCTGTTGTGTTTCTCCATATTATCACACAATAACTGAGGTGCGAATGGAATAAAGAATTGTACAATAATGTTTTAATATAAAAGGAAAAAATACCGGTACCTACTTATTATCCCAACAGTTTTGCGACCTTTTGAGCATACTGAGTAAACATGGTTATTCCAGGACATATGTTTTGCGAATATAACACCTAGCTTTTTTGGCAAGTTTTTCATGCTTTACGGTGTATGGGCCCAACATATTACTATTTGGTACGGTTATAGGCGTATTACGAGCCCTATATAAGACGCAGTTTGTTTTAGAACCAATAAGAAAAATATTTGCTTCAGACCAATTTTTTTTATCTCGCCACAAAATCTACCTACCTGTTGTGTTATCTCAGTAACTGTTTTTCTATAATAAACTTTGTGTAGTCATCAGCATAAATGACAAAATCGCATTGTGTACTGGCTTTGACAATATTGTTTATGTTACACAGAAAGAGAATAAGACCAACAATACTGCCTTGCGGCACTCCTGTGTCAATCGGTCTAACATTAGATTGGCACTTATTAATTTCTGTAAACGGTTTTCGTCGTCCTAGTTATGACCGTAAAAGAGCTAGTATAATTCCTCGAAAGCCATATTTTTCTAATTTAGAGAGCAGTAGATTGTGATTGACGTGATCGAAGGCTTTACGAAAGTCCAGGTATATTCCTATGGTGATCTTTTTTTCGAAATATTATTTAAAATTATTTCTTTTTGTATCAGTAATGCAGATTCAGTGGAATATTTTCCTAAAAAAAGTTTGGGATGTTTGTAATTAAGTTGTATTTGCCTGAAAAACACTCCATTCTAAGGTTGATAATTTTTTCAATACATTTCGAAAATATCAGTTATATCGACAACGGCTGGTAGTTGCTGAACACATTTTTGTCACAGCCTTTGTGAATTACCATTATCCTCGCTATCTGCATGCTTTTAGGAGAAACTCTATGTGACCGAACTAAGTTATAGATATGTGTTAACACAGGCACAATAACGTCTAATACGTTCTTTATCGGTGCAATTTCACGCTCTTCAGCATCTCTGATACGAATGTTTTTCATTCCACTGAAGATTGCGATGAACTTCAATACATCTGTTAAGGTTATGAACAACGTGTGCTTATTGCTCGATATGCTTTTGGCTAGGTTAGTGCAACCGCTTTTGTTGGCGCCTCCCGCGAGCTCTATAAAGTAATCGTTCAATCAATCGGCGAGATGTTTTCCCTTTTAATACTTTGCCATCAACAATAGCAGTTAGCACTTGAGTAGCGTTTGTTTTCCTGTTTAAAACGTCGTTTTTTCCCACACGGTTTCACTTTTGCTAAGACAGTCTGCAATAAGTACGGGAAAGAAACAACCTTTTTTGCTTAATCTTTCCATCTGGTTATAATATTCCTTAAAGCCTTGTCCCGTTTCCAACCGCTTTGATGCCCAGGAAGAAAAATTAATTGCAGAAGCTTCTTTGTTCGTATGTGCGTAGGGCTACATTTCGTATTACATGGTTTGCGCGATTTATTGCTTGGTTTAAAGTGTTTTTTGGAAATAACTCAAATGATTGCATTTTAAACATTTTCAAAAACTATTCACTTGAGGTGTCAGCTTCCCGATGAGCTTAAAGGCGAGACCAGTCTACGGCCTGTATATCTTCTCTAAAATCTGTAGTGCTTCTTTACATATAAGACGATATTTAGTCTCACAAGGCTTGTTAATCTGGAGGTGGGAGCGTCTTTTTATAAAACCAAATATTGTCACGTGATCGCAGATATCGCTGCTTAAAACACCAGAAATTCTATAGTTATTTGGCATGTTCATTATAAACATGTCAAATAATGAGGACGCTGTAGCAGTGACACGCGTTGGTAAAGTAATTACATTGTAAAACTCATTGTGTTGAAGTATTCCTAAAAATTCCTTTGTAGTTATTCATTGGCCTAAAATATATAAGTGAAAATTCCCGCCAAGAACCAGAGTATATCCAATTTTATTGGCGTAGGATAGAATACTGTCAAATATATCCAAAAATGCTCGGAGACGTCCTGCAGGGGGTCGATAAATGACTGACAACACTTTTTGGCGTTGCCTAATACACAATACTTTATAATCATTAGTAAATTTTGCTGAAGGGTTCTATCATTTCACAGCCGGTGATAACCGTCACGGTACAGACACCGGCCCCTATACTGTATGTGTGGCTCAAGTTGAAATGTGTACACCATTTTGGTGCATAAAATTCAGAATCGTTGGTGTACTGTGTTTCCGTGCACATTTGCACACAAAATTTAAACTAGCAGGAAATCAGCATAGCAGAAATTTCGGCTCGCTTTAGTTGTAGAGATCGGGCATTCAAGTGTAAAAGGTTAAGATATGGTTCAATATTTTTCTCACCACGCACTTTGTCGATGTCCTGTAGAGGAACGTAATCCCTAGCTTTGACTGGTGATGATCGCGACGTTGCACCTCTATCTGTTTCGAGCGTATTACGTTGTGTGCCCAGGAAAAATTTTGTCAAGATCACTTTTGCGGTTGATGCGTATTATATGCCATTTCTCGGTTCGTCGGGGTAAATGACGCCAATCTTGACCCAGACAAACTTCTATGAATGTTCGCACTTGTGTGCACAACCCATGCCAAGAGGCCGTTTTATTGCAAGAAAAAGATGCTCATTTATGGAGATCGGGCCATCGCACTGAGAACGGAGTTAATAATTCTTTAGCCTCTTCTTACGCGCTCTTTTGAGAAACTGGTCTTGTTTTCCCTGCGCTGGAAGTGTAGAATAATGTACGTTTTAGTATCATCTTTCGTCCTTACTCTGTTGCACACGTCCACTTCCCCAGGTGAGAGGGCTCGCGAATGGCCTCACCTAAATTTTTAAGTATATTGGAAAGGGTCTTCACTGGGTTCTGCGGGATGGCATTGATTTCAACAATTTTGTTCTTCGTGTATCGCTCACATTTCATGAGCTCATCCTGGTTTGTAGTCAAGTCTGGTTGCAATGTGTGAACCGTGCTCCGAAGTTCTTCGTTTTCTTTTTCAAAGCTCTGTTTTCTCGGGTTGTGCTTTTCAGAAGGCCGTTCGCGTCATCAAGGCATTTGCTCATGAGATCCATGCTCTTTTTTATTTCGTCTATTTCTGTGCGAAGGCTTTTTTTGTTAAGGCCAAAGTTTTGTTACAGGGAATCCTTGAAGAGCTTCATCTCGGCCTTCAGTTCATCTTTAAGCTCATGTATGGGGCTCACTCATCTCAGAACATTAATTGGAGCCCAAGTAAAAGAAACTGAGCAGCAGTAACAGCGATAACAGAAATAAGGTATTTACCGAGATTTTCTGACAGGGTTGTCAAGCGCTAACCTGCAGTGCACAGAATGGGATGTTAAGTGCAGTGTTTGCTGCACTGTCATGGCTGCCAGTAGTGGGGCTCCCGGATTCCGCCATCTTTGTGCGTGTGGTTGGTTACGACGTGGTTAGACGTCGACTGCACGCTGGCGTTCCTGTCGGTAGCCCAGTGACGAGTTGAGCTCAGCAGTATCACCTGTTGTTGTCAGTTGTGCGTCGCCGTTGGATGCACATGCCTGGTCTAAAGCTCACCCCTGCAGTGCACAGAATGGTATATTTGTGAGTCTTCGTCGCGCTGTCACTGATGCCAGTAGAGGCATTCTTGCACATTGTGTAGTCGTGTGTACGTTGGGGCTGTTTGAACTTTTTAGAACCTAAGAGCACACACTACGGAGCTTACTGTTCGCCGAAAACACCACCTTCCCACCAAATATCGCAGCCACGTTCTTTATTCCATGTGATAACCCATGCACGTACGGAATTACCGATAATGCGCTTCACTTGATAGGTTGACGCCCTTTTTCACTGGATCCGCTCCCTCTGACATGATGGCTTTTTTTAACTTTTTTGCTCCCCACGAGCCACCCCTCGTCAGGGCAGCCTGCCTTCCTGAACCACGCTACTTGCTGATTGAAAGACTGTCCCACACCGTGTAAGCAAGATGTCACCACTGCCTACTTCAAACAGGCCACTGCAATATCTTGCTTGGTTATGTTGTAGTGGTTTGAAGAAAAACTGAGAAGTAGATTCTCTGAACGGGGCGACGAGCAATAGTGTCACAGCGTCATACATGGCAGCTCTTTGTAGCATGGTTTCTGCAGCGCATGTCAATTTCTTTGAGTGTAGACGACCCTTTTTTGGTAACCAACTTGGTCGGAGTGGTTTCGTACTTGTAATTCCTGAGCCCCAAAAACGGTTCGGGGTTCAGCATAGACGTACAGGAACTCTACTGTTCATTGCCCCAAGACGAGTTGTTAAAGTGTGTCCAAAAGTGTTTCACAACAGGAAATTACAAAGTTGCCTTTCGTAACAAAACCGTTATATCAACGGAGAGTTTTCTAGAGCTGCTGAGTTTTTTACTTAAACCGCACTGTGGTTGGCTTTGGTAGAAACATGTACTTGTATATAGTGGCGTTTGCATTGGCTCGACAGTAGCACCTGCATTGAGCGCTATTTTTCTTGATTCTGTGGATAAAGAACTGGACGGAGACATCGAATACTTTGTGATGAAAGTTTGCAGGTACGCAGACAATAATTTGGTGTTGACAACTGGTCCCAACTTAACAATGGTTAAAGAAAAAGTTTACTCACGTAGCCAAAGCGTATGTAAATAGCACTGTGTGCCTCTTTTCTTCGATCTAAAAAAAGGGCCATTATACCCATACCTCTAAGGCTAGTGATTATTCTCGGTTAATTTGGAATGTATGATAATGTGTTTAGTATTTTAAAACACTACCTTGCTGCAGGTTATTTCGGGCACGGCTTTGGGCGCAGTATCGCGAACCTTCTCTTAAAGAACGGTTTGCCTCAGGAAGTTATCCGGAGCAGCTCACAGTTTGTTGTCAAAATAAATACTTTTATTATTGCTTTATCTGGCTCACTTTTACATTCAGTGTAAGCCTAAAATGTGCAGTTTTTATCAATCATGCACTCTGTCCAGTTTTCACATACAGCTCAAACTTACAGTGAATAGCGTCTCTGTATGTCACGTAAAAACGGTTCTAAATTTATTAGGGACAAACTTTAATGCGCGTCTTTTTCAAAGTCGGGAAACATGCGAACAGATACGCATCTCATCACGGACGCAAAACTAATCCCTTTGCAAAAAGTGAAGACCTTCTCGGCGTTCTGCTGGACGAGAGGGCAAGCTTCGTACTCCGCACCAAACGTCCTCCCAAAATGCAGCAAGGTCATACCATTTTTGAAATTTCGCCAAAATGTTTGACGTCAGTCACGCAGAAATGATAATGCTTAGCCATTGAAAATGTAAATAGCGTTCTATGATCAAGGCAAGGCAGTGTGGTGTATCAATAAGCCCCAAAGGCCGCTTTTAAACTGCTAGACACAAACTGCTAAACTTCTGTACCCTCTCGGGTAAGAATCCTGACAGGCGCTTTCCGTAACATCCCGATCGAAAACTTTTCTGCTGAATCTGATATGGGATCACTGGAAAGTCAGAATGCTCACAGCCTTGGTGAATGCTGCAAAAACAAAATGTACTTTAGAACAGTATTCGAACAACTTTTTTCATTGAATATTCATTTTATGTTTCTAAACCGGCCTTCAGTACCGCAGTCTTATAGGATAATCGCAACCACTCTAGCAACCAAAAAAATTCACCATCTTCCCGCAGGAAAACCCAGAGTAGTATGCGAAGCAGCCATGGGGTCGACTCAAGTTCCCATTAGTTTTCTGTTCGCTCACGGCGTTGCGGGAAGAGAATGAGGGGAGCGGAGCGCGTGCCGCATCATTCATACCGCGTAGCCACAGTGGCGCCCCCAGCGGAGTATGCAGCGGCTACCGTCGCGACTCTAACCGTAAGCTGCTTCGCATTGTCATACGCGGAGCCACAGGTGTTGCCATTCGTTGTGCAATCCCGGAGAGGAGAGAAGCTTCGGAGAAAAAAGGAGGAATACCAGAGAGGAGAGGAGTGTCGGAGAGGAGCGGAGGAATGCCTCGCATACTACTCAGGGTTCCCTACGAGAAGATGACGACGGTGGTTGAACGCGAAATTATCTCGTGGTGGATTCTTTCGTTTGCCAATCCCTAGGGGCATCCTGACACAATCATCATCCGCGGTGCCTGACCAGGTATGCGCAGTGGGGGTGTGGACACCGCACAACGGCGTCCACAAAACGGCGGAGGGACCAGGCTTGACCGTAAGCTGCTTCACATCTAAAAATGTTTGTTTTAAAGACTGATAAAAGCCACTCATACTGGTGTTATGACCCTTTACAATAGTTCGAGGGATCGCTAACATGCGTTTTGCAAGTTTATACCAGACGAAACGTCCCAGTGCCTTAATATGACCAACAACGTCTAACACTTCGAAACAATAATGAGTAAATGATAGTTGACACAGACGCGTCTGAAACAAACTCCCCAGTATTAGGTGCCGTCCGCCGACCAAACATCTCCACTTCTGAAGTGCTCAACCGTGAGTAGGACATTGTAAGCATTGAAGCTTCTTCGTTTTGTGTCGTACTCCTGGGTCGTATTCTACGACTCGCTGAGCGTAGTGACAACTCTTTATTCAGCGAAGCCTCGAAAGAATGCTTTGTTCTACTCACTTTCAAGCGTAATTATATTAGCATGGCTTATAAGCTACTCATAACCAGTTTATTGGTTCCCGGTGACTTCGCCACAGAAAATGGGGCTGCTGACTGGAAAGCAGCTGATGCAGCTATCCGTAATAGCGTGGAAATTACGTCTACAGTTTACACAGACAACAAAACCAATCATAAAAGAAAACATTGTGCATCCAAATAAATATAACCAGACACATATACCCAACTCAAAGATTGTGCGATAATCCAAATACACGTAGATACAGCGAAGAAAAGCTACGCAAATGCGTTGATTTCGCACTCTCTTGCTTATCAACTGCGCGCACGCACGGTATACACGGACAACTTTTCGATCGAACGCCACGTCAAAAATATGTGAAATGTGGAGTGGCTCGTCCTGTTCTCTATATAGTACTGGAATAAGCAGAACTTCAAATAAAAAGACTGAGGCTCATTGTAGACATGTACTCCCAACACATGCCACAACACCAGGTACTTTCGTTTAAATGAAGGACTACTAACTTACAAAAATTCTTTTAGCCTACAAACTAAACTTTTTCACACCTTTTTCGCCAAGAGGGTGAAAAGATTCTCTTTTGTGGTGCCAACATTTAAAAGCTTTTTGAACAATGAAGGATGTACAGATAAAAAAGGGTGTGCTTGTGAACACCCTAAAATAAACGTGCAAGTATGCTTACCACTTTAAAACAACGATGTGGGCAGCGTAGTTACGTGCGACAATGTAGATCGGTTGAGGGCAGAGAATACAATACAGATACACTAAACACACATAATGCATTTAGACCACATATCTACTGACCAAGAAAACCAAATGGAATTCAAGGGAATAGCGAGGACACACATCGTTCAGTTTTCCGGGCGGACTTACTGGACGTGAGGAACTCCGCAAAAAAGATAAATACCGAGTACACCTGCGCGTGCTTCTCGTAACGTACGCCCCGAATTATACAACTTCTCTTCGAGAATCTGTGCCCAGCGTTCTTGGCTGGATCTCTCGAGTAATCCTTTACTCGGCAGATCACGTAAACTCGCGTCGGAAGTGGGGAGAACCGAACAGCTCGCACTCAAACGGTGATTTCGCGAATCCTTGTTGCCGGTGGTTCAAGCGCGTGCTGACACAGTCCACCCTTTTATGTATGTAAAATTATGTGGACTATACGATCCGGGTCTGCCAATTATAGAGATATTTAGGCAGAGAGTTTGGAAATTCATGTCAGGTGCAGCAGCTGCATCTCCGACGAAAAGTGAAAGCCGCCACCTTACCTGTTCCTCCAGACCTCAACCATTGGTACAGTCTGTGACACTTTTTTAGCTTATGTGGCTGCGCAGGGTCATGAGATATTTGCCCGGCCACCATTTGTATTACGCAGGATCAACGACCAAGTGAAATGGTAGTTTCACTAAAAACAAACTGCTATGACCGTGAACTACTCTTTTGGCATATTGTAAGTTTAATTTATTACGGCCTCCGCATTTATAGTTTCAATAAACCGGTTTTGTGTATACAACAACTCGCCTATTCACGTACTAAACTCCGACGTAACCTTAAATAAATACATCTTCGGGGAGTTTGAATATAAAGTATGGAAGATATAGCTGAACTGAATGTAACTGCGTAAAACAGGTACGAACTGAAAAGCTGATATACCGGTACGTCTGAACTAGGTCCGCAAATTATGGCTAAATAGCAACGACAAATAAAGTTTCCGCTGAATCGAGAGTATGTCTTCAGTATAGTCGAAATAATGTGAGACTTTATTGTACAAGCAACATGTTGTTACCATCGAAAAACGTTTTGCGACGTCACAGAGATACAAAGATATTGTGGGTTTACTCGGTTTCTTTGTAGGTGCGCACAGAATAACACTTCGCCACGCCTATGTACACGCTTGAAATTGTTTATTTCGTTGTAGCGTTACAATGTGGTACTAGTATTCATCATCATCTGCATCTATATGGTCGTGTTTGTCACGGCAAGCTTCAGATGTGCGGTTGCGTTTCACGACAGCTGGAGCGAAGCAGCGCAACGGACGTGCTAGACGCATGCCGGGGCTTCCTGGACTTGTGTCGCGGTTAGGTGGAGCAGTTTTTGCCCCAGCTGTGGCGTTGTTCGTTACTAGGCAATGCGAGGAGCACCTAGGGTGTTCGCTGTCTTTTTTTTTTTTTTTTTGCTAAAACACTGCGCGAGCCAGAGATGTTCGGCGGTCGCCGCAAGGCACGAGCTGATGAGCGCTCTGCATTTTCTTGCTCCTAGGGATTATCGCCAGTTTTGTTTTTGTAATCCCACTGCGCTTGCAGGGGACTCTCGATGGTCGGGGCCAGGCATGCGCTAATGAGAACTGGGTATTTTCTCAGTAGTTGTAACGCATTACGCACCACACATTGCGGCGAGCTACAAAAGCTCCGATTTTAAAATAGGAATATTGATTGCGAGAAGGGTTTGACATTACCTCTTCGTATTTCTTAGAAAGGGACCAACTTTAGCCAACTATGTATCTATAGATACTCAGAAAAAAAAGGCGTACAATGAGCGCAACGACGTGCACTGGTTTGATTTTGGATTACTTGGCGGGTTTTTGTCACTCAGGCGAAAAACAAAAACGCATTTTCTGGAGATGGGGCATGTTGAAAACCCCAACGTGGTGAAATTTAATCGTTGTCCCTACACTACGGCGCAATTTATCTCCCAGTTATGCTGGAGCGTGCTAAAGCCCCCAAACAATCAAATCAAAAGGTACAATGGCTTAAACCCCAAGAAATCTACAACCAACAATTTTGGTCCTAACCGCCATTCACGCCAGCTCTGCCACCATGCTTCCTAATTCCAATGACGTTCCCGGTATGCCACCCCCGGTATTTGGCGTGGGGGTGTTCTGCTGCAATAATGAACCTTCATTGCGTGCGGCTGTCCCGTTATTCTGTGATTTAGGCAAAATATTTACATAGCACTCACAAGTAAGAATTGATGAAGTGAGAAATTACGCGTAAATGTTTGGGTCAACAAAAAACAAGCTGTTTTTAGCAGGTTCGGAAATAGCAACCTTCAGAAAAATTTATTTACTAGGAAGCACAAGCCGACGCTTCAGGTCAAAGTGATTTGACCGGTATTTCCGGAGTTTACTGTCCTGCGGGCCTTTTTACAATACATTTACCGCCACTGCTGAACTTTCTTTTAAAATACAGGTTCGTCAGTCGCATGGGATAATTAAGAGATAAAAAAGTATGACCACTAATTGGAGTCACCTCACCATTGACGACATTTTTTTGAAAGGACGGCTTTTTCAAAAGAAATGAGTCTTTAAGGTAGCCCTTAGGCTGAACATCGACCCGTCGCGAGTCTAATACTCATGTGTTGAACTTTCTAACAATATAAAAAACAATAGGTATAACAGAGGCTACTGTATTTTCTTATAATCTAGAGGACGGAGCCGTTGGGGCAAAATAGGTTTATTGTCAGTTTATGTGAGCTGCGGAGTACCTTAAGACCGTACAACATCCGTCCGCGTCCGTGCGCATAGTATTTACAATCGTAAAAAATCACACAGGCACCGGCAGCATTCTAGCCTCTGTCTGGTAGAACAGACAGAGTGAGTTTTAGCCGTCTTATCTATTGGGCTACAACCGTGAGGTTCCAACGGTTCACTCCCTAGCCTGTAACGTTGCGGAGCACCTGAGGACCTCCCAATGTCCGTCCACGTCCATCTGTGCGCACACCACCATCAAACGAAAATCAAACGAGATTCGATTGCTGCCGTGAGTTGCAGTTTCATTTAGAAAATACCTAATCTGCAACTCACGGCTGAAATTGAATGGTGCTCGGGGCGCAAATCGCACGTCAGTCGGTGTGCAACTTGAATGTCGTTTCGCGTCCAGGTACTCCGCACCCTCGCCATAATCCACGTAGTGGAGATGCTGTCATTTTTACCCTCGCTTGAAATTGGTTCATTGATTGAAATCAATATATTTGAATTTATTTGTTGCCATACTTACGATGCCCGGGCGAAAAGGGAACTGCTTCACTTGAGGGAAGCCCAGGGCCCGGTACGGGCATGCAACGTCAGGAAACAGTGATGGTTGAATACAGAATTATAGAATATTAAGAAGCAATCCGTTTTCGATACAGGCGTGAATCTAATCAGGTAAATAATTGCATACAATCATTTGTTGAAAAAACAGGAGTGCTCGTACGCAACTGGGAAAAAAATAAACATAAATACAACAAAAACATAGAACACAAATACATACAACAGCTCAATACAACACCAGGGAAGACAGGTATGTGAATGAGAACTATGCAGCAAAACATTAGATGTTACATTATACACAATTACGGTAATATACACAAGAATATACATCAGTTCGCCGGTTTTGCACAGCATAGCACTAGCGGCCATAAAATGTAATATCCTGTATTTAGAAATATTAAAATAAAACAATAAAATTGAAAAAAAGGCACGAGCAGTATTTACAAGAAGAATAACTGCCTAATACCACGAAAATTGCTGCTATATAAATGTATATTTTCGAATTTAAACTAATTTAGAACGGTGATATCAGTACGGCGCACCAGAATTTGCCAAAATTCTGGACTGCGGGTACTGCAAACGGAAATGTTTACTCTGGGGTTATTATTCCTGAAACAATGTGTTGTTAGATTGAATAGATTTTAAGATATCGGATTGCTAAACAATAATTATAAAGCATTGTAATCAGGATAATGTTTAAGCATTTCTGCAAAGGTTCCGGGTGTGCTAAGTAGTCGGCATTACCTATGGGGCGAACGACTTTGCTTTTAAACATGAATTCCCTGAACATTTCTTTGCCTTGTACTACACCATACTAAAAAGAAATAGTTGACGTGAGACGTGAAAAGGGTGTTCTAAAGAATGCTGTTGCAGTTATTGGCGACAAACAACCGCACGTTTCGTGTATTATGACACATTTAGGCAGGGTAGTAGTAATCGAATCAACACGGAGGTCGCAAGTCGTATTTTTATGAAAATAAAGTCGGAATGTTTTATGTTGTCCACAATGTCAATATTTGACTCCCCGAGGGGTAAACTTATGTTGTGCATAAAATGATAGGAAATAGATGGAGAAGTGGCAAGTTATGTTTTTACTGCATTAAGAAAGAAGGATTCGGTGTCTCTCCATGACTTCAAAGCCACACGTGGGTCATTTATCACGGGTTTTACCCCGCACGAAGCAGCTTGAGTAGTCTTGATGACGCTACTAGTGACACCGTGGACCCCGAACCCCCCAAAATAAGCTTTATTTACCCGTGGCGACGTTTGTATAGGTGCAGGGAGAGAAACCACGAACGGTGTCCGTCAGAGTCGTGGTCAACCTCCCGCGGATGGACTCCTTGTCTGTTTACCAGGCAGGGAGCTCCGGAACTCTAAAGCTATCAGGGTAAGGTTTGAGGAGGAATTACCTTCGTCCGCTCCTTTATTACGTGCCATTTGGTTTCCAAGTTTTCTAGATCCAAAGATCGGCCTCCTCAAAGGGGTCGCACCGAAGTACATTTTCCTTCATTGCCAAGGACGAATTTCCTAAAGCCAGAGAACTATCCTGAGATTTTGATAATGGAATCTGTTGACACGTCGAACCCCCTTGCCACGAAGCCTGTCTTTCTCATCTCCAAATTTCTTGAGGGCATCGTTGGTAAATCCTGCCCAACCAAAAAACTTAGAACTGGAGAAGTTCTTGTAGTAATCAATAGCAAGGAACCAGGCACAAAGCTCTTGACTCAAACTGGAATCGCAGATCTGGACATTAGGGTCACACACCACCGCAGCTTTAACAGCTCCATAGTGGGTGATCTGAGAGAAAGATCGGATGAATGAACCTGAAGCCGATTGCCTGGAAGGCCTTAAATACCAAGATGTGACAGCTGTGCGGTGCATCATATGATTCCTAGAGATAATAGGGAAATTCCAAAAAACATGTTGTATTGACCTTAAACCAAGGCACAGTTCTTAATATGCAGGCTTCATTCATTGCTCCGTCAGACCATACATACTCAACCCCCGCCTCTGTTTCAAATGCCAGAGGTTTGGGCATGGCACTAACGCCTGCCGTGGTCCGCTAACATGTGCGAAATGCGCACAACATGATCATCTCTCAGACAAGTGTATTTCACAAAATGTCATCTGTGCAAACTGCCAGGAACTGTATGGTGCATACTCCCGAAAATACGAAAGATTTCAGCTTAAGGAAAGATAATCAACATCAAGGTGACGGAGAACATCACCTTCCCAGGGGTGCAAAAGAGGTTCGCCTCTTTCCCTCTGCGCAGATACACCGACGCAGCTCGCCAGGCGGGCGCAGTGGCGTCTGGCTTCGGCAGGGACACATAATTTTGCGTCAGACTTTGTCCCACCCGCCGCTTCGCCCTCCCCCCATTGCGCTGGATCTGGCGGCCTATACCGTCCCCACACCGATTGCTTAGCCAGCAGCAGTTGTAGATATAGCCATGTCTTCTGGATGTAATGCTCCATCCACCACTTCCGCTCCACCGTGCAAAACCAAACGTGAGGGCCCGGAAGAGAAGGGAACGGAGGAACAAGTGGCAGCTCCCACCCCTGCCGCACATCCTGTGCCATTTGAGCTATTCCTGAATACATCGGCTGTTGCGGGTCAGTCAAAGCGCGCTCAAAAGGGTGCGATGTCCAAGGAGAGTGTCAGTGAGGCACTCCAAGGACATCAGAGGACTAAATGAACGTGGGATCGGTCTTGTCTGTGGCACACCACAAGGAACGTGTCCGATGTCGAAACCTGGCGATAAGGGAAAAAAGACGAGAGTTACAGCCCCAAAAAGCGACACATAAACATATACACTCCAGTAGCTCTCACGCTAAATAATGGGAACAGAAAACCTTATTCAATGGAACTGTAGAGACCTCCTTAAATATCTTGATGATCGGCACGAGATACTGCACTAATATCAGGCAAGTGTGATGTGTCTGCAAGAAACACGTTTAAATTCCAAACATACAACCTTTTTTTAATAGTTACCTGGTACTTAGGAAGGACAAGGATGCTGGTGGTACATCTTCCGGGGGTGGGGCATCATTACCCGAAAGTCTCTGGCGTGTCACGATATCCAATTAGAGACTGTCCTTGAGGCTGTTGGCATTAGTAGCGTAAGTTTCAATAGGGTTATTACACTATGCTTCGTCTACATCCCTCCTTTACCAGCTCCAGAGCTCGGATTTTGAGGGCGTTGAGATGAGCTCCCCGCACCATTTTTCCTTTTAGGTGACCGCAATGCACATAATGCACACTGGGGCTCTTCGCGCACGGATGCCTGAGGCCGCCATATAGAAAATTTTCTAACATTTTCGGGAGCATGCCTATTAAAAAAAAAACAAGAATACATACCATAATATGGGACGCAACACATATTCACACCTCGACTTGGCTATTGGTTCCGCCGTTCTTTTTCCATCTCCTAAGTGGGATGCTGGCACTAACCCATATGAGAGGGACCACTTTCTAAACGTCCCATAATTGGTTTAGTGAAGCTAGAGCGAACTGGACTACATGTACAGAAATATTTAAATTGCAACTTACATTCATAACACAACTATAAGGTAAAGAAGCTGCCCAACTGCGCACGGCGCATATCCTCGGTGCTGCCAGAAAGTTCCTTCCCCCGGCCTCCGGTGCCCTGCGCAACCCAAGAAGGCCCTGGTGGAACGAGGAATGCCGGTGAGTAGGAGAGACCCAGAACAAGGCGTGGGGTGTCCTTAGCCGGTACCCCACGTCCAATAACCTGGCATCCTTCAAACGAGCAAGAGCTTTCGGAAAACGCAAGCTCCATGAGACAAAAAAGGAGTGTTGGCGCACCTTCCTCACATCCGTAAACTCATGCACAGACGCTCACAAATTATGGACACAGATACGAAAACGTAAAAGAGAACAAACACACAGCCTGCTCCTAGTTATTACAGCCAGGGATACACGGGAAGACCAGGCTACACACTCGCACAACACTTCCAACACGTGTCCAGTTCAGCGGACTAGACCAACACTTTCATAAAACACAACACATCTTGTGAGAAGAAGTCTTTCCGAGACAGTATTAAGTCTACCTCATCTTATACAACGCCATTTTCACTTTAAGAGCTGAAAGTCGCACTCGGTATCATACACAATGATACAACATTTACATGGAGACACGTTTGAACACTGCTTCACCTCAACAACAAAATATTTCTTCTGGTGCACTTTCAGGTTCTTGGAGGGAGGCCACCGTAGTGGCCTTTTTTAAAATAGGTGAAGGACCCTTCCTTTCCCGCAAGTTGTCGTTCGATCACCCCGACAAGCTGCCTTTTTAAGCTCTTCGAGAAGATGATAAACAGGAAACTCGTGTACTTCTCGTTGCATTAGAGTCATTTATCAAATATGCGTTCCTCACAGTATTGTATGATGGTATTCTTTGATCTGGAAAAAGCGTACGATACCGCGTGAGGTACGGCATTCTAAGCGACCTGAAGTCCTTTGGCATGTCGGGCAAACAACTAAACACGCCTGCCTGCTACATGTCTGAAAAAACCTTTCGGGTAGGAGTTGAAAGTGGATTCTCTAGGGTTCATGCGCCGGAAGATGGCGTGCCGCAAGGCGGAGTCCACACTTTCACTGTGTATATTGTAAAATTGACTTCACTAAGAAAGGGATTGCCACAATCAATTTCCTACTCAGTCTATGTAGAAGACGTACAATTATCTTTCAAATCTTTTACCCCTCTATCTTGGAATGTCAAGTCCAGCTTGGTGTTAACAAGCTAGCTATCTGCGCAGATAGCAACGGTTTTAAATTTATTCCAGCAACGTGTACTTGTGTTTTGTTTTCGAAAACGCGTGGCATTGGGCCGGATCCGTTAATCAAGCTCAATGATGTCTCAATTCTAGTCAGAAATTGACACAACTTTTTAGTTTTTGTACTTTATGAAAAGCTCACACTCATTCCACAAATAAAACAACTACACATAAGTGCTTAAATGCTATGACTATACATCAGGTTCTTTCCCACACTTCAATAGGTGCTGACAAACTTCTTTAACGTGTTTTTACTAGCCCTAAAGGTTCAGGATTAGTCTTAACAATAAAGCGCAACAGAAACAAAGACATAAGCGAGGCACACAGGAGGAGCGCTGACTTCCAACTGAATTTTCTTACAGGAACCGGCCATATTATTACAAACACGCATGCACACACCTACGATGAAGCAATTCGACACGATAGGTAATCTATATCAAATGTGCCGGAAAACATTAGTGTCAAAACAGATGCATATATGATTAACCGCCCACACGCACACAGCACGTGTGTGTACATTGATACGGCAAGTTAGGTTTCTCCGTTTCGCACGTGTAGAAATTCAAGTTCCTTTGTGGACAGGGCTATGGAAGGAGGGCTGACACAATCTTTGCCTCGCCTACTGATTAGCGCAGCCTCCACAATTTCCCTTGTGAAATGGTCACAATAATGCTGAATGGCCTGGCATTCATCAAATTTTGGAGTGCATTTCTCGGTGGTGCCCTTGCAATCTCGGTAGTGTATGCCTAGGTGCCCTCTAACACTTTTGTGGACGTTGTTGCTGCGTTCTCTGACCCTTGTGTTCAGACACCTGCCCGTCTGGCCCACATAGTTTTTGCCGCATGACAACGGAATCTCATCGACTACCGACTCGATGGAACACTTGCGGGGTTCCTGTTCCGGGAGGTAGGTCTTTTTGCAAACGGCCGCCTGTTTGCGAGGGGCTGAAAAAAACTACTTGCACATCAGCGGTATTCCCTTCGCAAACTGGCGGCCCTTTGCAAAAATATCTACCTCCCGAAACAGGAACCCCGCAAGTGTTCCATCGAGCACAAAACGAAGTTTGTCCCGTGTACAGCGTCGTTAGTCTATGAGATTCCGTTGTCATGCGGCAAAAAGTATGCGGGCCAGACGGGCAGGTGTCTGAACCCAAGGCTTAGTGAACACAGCAACAACGTCCACAAAAGTGTGAGAGGGCACCTAGGCATACACTTGAGAGCGAGTGTCGTCGAATCGAATGCCCCGGCATCCACACTGCAGGCTTTTTATCTTTCGGCGCGCGTGGTTCTCGAAACGTCGATTCATATCGACAACATAGTAGATCCAAGAAGATTATTCTGGGCTGTTCATGTTAGATCGGAATGCTCTCCCTATCACAACAGATAACACATGCGGCACAGAAAGAAAGAATGGAACACGCGCTTCCCTTGGCGCAGAGATAACACAGACCGGCGCCCCAGGCGGCACAGAAAGTGTGCCCCAAGACCGGCCCGTTTGTGGCCGCTTTCTGGCATGTCCGGCCAGCATCCAGGTTCTGGCAGCCACTGATCATGCGTTGAACGGCCAACATTCGGCAACCAGCGCTTCGGCATTTTTCCGTCCGCCCGTGTCCGGATGCACAACGGCAGCTAACCGGCTGCCAGATATTCAGTTCTCTTACGGCTGCCGATGTTGAGAAAGAGAACGGCCGAAGTACGGCCTTAGAGCATCCATTTTTTCTTCGGGAAGCGGTAATCGGCCGAAGCACGGAAGCGACCGGCCACAGAATATGCGCATTCTTGCGGCAGTTGGTGTTCGAAAGGAGACCGCCCGGAGCGCGGCTGCTGTGCATTCGTTGTTTCAACGGTGAACCGCGCGTCTGGCGGACGTACGGCCCCAGAATATACGTTTTGCATTCGGTTAGCTGTCCTGGGCCGAATTACGGCAAGCAAATGCCCACAGAATATTTGGCAACCGGTGTTCAAGAGGAGACCGGCCTACGTAAGGTATCTGGTTATACGTCCTTTTTTCGGCAAACGGCATACAGCCGAACAACGGCTCGCACCTGGGCGCCGAGAATTCATGCACAGACGTGTTTGGAAGGAGACAGAGCGGTTTTTTTCTGGGGGGACAAAAAGCCGTTAGGGAGCCGAACGACGGGGACGCGTTTTTCATCCGCTCCGTGTTTCTACGTTTTAAATGAACGAACATCGTTTGTCAAACAGTAATAAGTGTTCTCGGTGAACGGGCAAGGTGCAAGGACTCACTGGACATTAGCAGGGAACCTTTTAGGCAATCGAAATGTCATTTATTTCCACAAGAAGACTGTGCCACACCGACGGGTGAGCTAAGCCTCGCCAGTCATCGCCGCTACCACGCTTCTGCCGCCGGCTTCGTCGACGCATCATCTCGAGGCTATTCGCCCGCTCAAGAAATGGAGACCATTGGAGACATCGATCCGCCAGAGATGTCCGATCCGAGATGGAGATGGTTCACCAAAATAACTGGCCTTCAAGGGCGTCGAGCAAGCGGCATCCACGCAGGAGCTAAACCACCACCATGTCAAAGACTCCCCACCAAAGAAAGGCAAGTGCGAGCAAAAGCGCAAGTTATTCTGCTTACAATTAAACTGCGACAAGCAATGTTGCACTATGTTGTTGGTGATAAACGTAGAAGAGACTCGCTTGTGCATTGGTAGGATCAACTTCATGCCCTGCACCATGTTGCTTCACGAGATTTTACGACTGCCTATTTAGAAAAAAAAATTATTTTAAATTTGCGATAACAACAGAGCCTTGTCACTGACGAAGCCTAGCTGTTAATTTAGTTCCGATGTTTGAAGGTGAGCTTAGCTACTCTTGGAATATGACTCATTTGGGTAAACATAATCGCCAGCATCCTAGCAAACACGAATTTTGTCAGGATTTTCTTGTTCAACGCAGATTGTTGAATTCACGCACGATTCGGCTCTTGCAATAGATAAGCCTAAAGTGGTTGATTTTATATTCTTGGACTGCAAAAAACCAAATGATGGTGTTCCATATCACCTTCTCCGTAGTACATTTCATCCTATGAACTGAATGAATCGGTTTTTGCATTGTTATTACTATTGGCCCTATAGCTTTGTTCAAAAGTACTGTGTAGTTAATCTGACTATAGCGAATGAACGTGATTCCGTATACCTGCAGCTTTATTCGCATTTAATAACATCCTGGTGTGCTGATTCAGAAAAGTTTTTGGATGTTAAACAGTGTAATAACGGCACCTTTACAAGAAAACCTTCATTCCAATTGGATACGTATACCATAAATTATGCTGCTGTGACAACGGCCGAGGAATATCAATACCTAGGAGTTTATTTAGGGAGTGGTTAGAGGTTAAATAGGCAGGTTCACACCATAAAAGTTACGGCTGCATATGTTTTTAGCTTTCTGAGACGAAATTTCTGTGAACCTCCATCTAACTGAAAAGAACAACGTATTTCACTCATGTGCGCTCAATCTTGGAGTACGCATGTGTTTTCGTGGATCCCTACACCAAATAGCTCGTTGATACGCTCGAAAACATACAGAATATGTCAGTGCGATTCGTATTAGGTAATTTGCACGCTCAACTTAGCATGCGAGAAAGTAAAAGTAAACTGAAATGGCAGGACGTGAAAGATCACAGACGAAACCACAGGTTTAACTTTTTTCGTGATATCTATCATTCGAAAACTGTTGTAGAAGGGGAGAAGTATGTCCAAGCGCCATTCTACATATCGCAAAGTGGGACCGCTAGCTTAAAGCAAATTATTAACTTTCTTTTAAAGGTGACGCCTTGAGCGATTCATTTTATTTTACATCAATACTGCAGTGTAATTATCTTCGACGTATGATTGCATTAAATGTTTATATTGACAATTTTCAGCGCGCTTTGTAGAATTATTTTGTTATTATCTCATATTTAATGCTTAGTGTTATGTATCTCCCTTCTGTACTGCATGCAAAGGCAAGCGGGCATCAAATAAATAAATAAATAAATAAATAAATAAATAAATAAATAAATAAATAATTAAAAAACCAATGAATAAATAAATGCATAAAATAAATAATTAAATAAATAAACAAACAAACAAATAAATAAATAAACTTCCAGAGGCGCAAGTTTGCCTCCGACGGGTTGAGAATCCTACGCATTCAACCTTGACCAATAAAATATTTATTGCCCTATTCGTTGCAGTATGCAAGATTTCCTGTATACATGCTACCATTGCTATGTTATTGGTTTTAAACAAATTATGTAACTCTAATTATACGCCTTTCCTTGCGTGAACACAAAGGGATATAACTGCAGCCACCTGAAGCAGGGCGTCATTCGCGACGAGTCTAGAATTTTTTGAACGTAGTATGACATTAGAAAAAAATTAAGCTCTTTTGGACTATTAAGTGGTGTGGATGTATACTCATGAAAACAACATTAAAATAGATTGAAAATGAAAGTACCTGTTCGCTCCTTCTTAGGATCAGCCCTGCGCAAGATCATCAGAAAAGTTGATCGAGTAGAAAATGTCTTTGCAAGAATAATGGGCAAAAACTGGACATACTTTTTTGTGAAGGAGTTATATTAAATGCTCCTGAGTGTTTTGTTGACAACCAAAACGCTTCGTAAAGGCATTCACCCCGGTTTTATATACATCGAAATTGGTCAAGCAACTGTTATAAAAATAGTTTATATAGTCATAGCATGAAAGTTTGCCGGAATATTGCCCTAAAAGAAATTGGCTAAAAGCGGCGCAATTTATCCCTCTGAAATTCAACCCACTAAAGTATGCGCCCTCCGCCCCCCCCCCCCCCTCCTCTTTCCCCGTTTATTACAGGTAAGCCGCCCCACAGAGGATATCAGGACCTGGACAATACATCTATTCAAGCTCTACAAAGAACTGAATATTTTCTGTGTTGGGCAGTAAATGAGGCACAGCAATTAAAGGAACTACAATTTGTGCGCACTGTTTAATAAATTAATTTTGCTGTCAACTCAGGCTGGTAATTAAGCAAGGCTGCGCTGAAAGCTTGATGGCTGGTGGTTGCGCGCGAGCTCACTTTGATGTGGCTGAATTGGACGCAAAATGCTGGGTTTGTGCTGCTTCTGCACTGCGCGAATGAGTCATCTGTTTGCGCGACATGAAGTGACCGGCCTCAGTACAGCTAACGTACTGTGGCTGAACTCCAATGCCCGTAGCACGGCCGTATTTCCGGTAGCTGTAGTCCGGCTGGAGTGCGACGACCGCATGTCGGCTGTCCTCCGGCGGACGTACTTCGGCCGTACACGGGTGGCTTTGGAATGGCCGGAGCCCTACGGCTGGAATCTGGCCGTATGACCTTAAGCCGGCCGACTGGCCGACGGACACTGGCCGTTGGACAGCCTTGGGAGTACGGCCGTATACGGCCAAAAGGCCCACATTTGGACATGGGCCGAACATGGCTGCCGGAAAACGACCGGACAGAAAATCACCGGCCAAAGTACATCGGCCTGTTTTAGGCCGAACAGTCCTGTGCTGCCTGGGGCAGCCGGGCGGTAAAAGCAAAACACAAATAAACAAACCTAATGTATGGTTCGCGCAATATATATATATATATATATATAAATATATATGTATATATATATATATATAGTTATATATATAAAGTCTGGAAAGATAAAAACTAACACAGAGCTAAAAAAATAAGGTTAGTAGAGACAGAGACACACGAGAAAGACCTAGAAAAAATAAACGTATGTTTACTGACGTTTCAGGAAGCGGCTTTCTTCCTTCAGAGTACAGAAAAAGTTGGTTTCACGGTTATATACATACAGAAAATAAAGGAACGGCGAGGGCAAGGGAAGGGAGAGTTTGTACAATCGGATCATGGTCGGTGCCCGGCAAAAGAATGAGAGAAGCGAAAGAGGGAGGGAAAGGAGAAAAAAATTACAAATTTAAAAAGGATAACAAGAACCCATAGTCATGGGGTACGAACATCAGAAAAAGAGCCAAACAATAAAAGAAACAAACAAACAAAAACAAAATACAAGGTAATTCCTCCTTTTCCAGTGGCGACAGGGGTGAAAGAGGGGTCAAAAGAGGATATGGGCATGCATGTGCTTGACATTTGCAAAAAAATCATTCACGCGGAACGAAGAAGGTCCAAAGAAGATATGCCCATGCACACAAAGGGCGAGCATCACCCCATACACACCCGTTCTAAGAATCAGAGTTTGGTTCCTGTTGCTGGGAGACAAGGGTCGCGCCCAAAAGCAGTAGTACAGGCAGTTTTGATAGGAAATCAGTGTACATGGGAATGCAAAGAGCAGAAAAGAAAAACAAAGCAAGGTTAAACAAGTCATGAAAAAAAAGAAAACTGAAGGCAGGTGCACGCGTATGACGCGGCACCGGGCGGCATGAATCTGGCGGCGCATGGTACCAGTCCAGGGAACGCCGAGGCGGTCAGCAAAGAATTTAGAAAACAGCAATACTAAAAAGAAAGGGGAGAGAAAAGCAATCACGCTCACATGCACAAATTGATTACAAGGTGAGACTGTCAAGAATAACAATGGTACCGCAGCCTTCTAGCCAGAAGATAACGTCCAGACTTACTTGTCATTTGGTTTAGTGAAGCCATTGTGCTTAAAAACGCGGTACTAGCACGAAGCTATAACCGTCTATGGGGGCTTGTCAACTGATGGGGGAATATTATCGAGGAAAAAAATGAACAGGAATTAGCACTAGCCTGAGAAATGCAGCCGAAATTTTAATTGGAGGTAAGAGACGTCACTTTCCCGCAACTTTCAATGATGCCAAATGACGCACACTAAACTTATAGATGAGGTACGACTCACGAACCTCGCGATCGTGATGCGTTTTAATGCTCGATTCAAGAATTGTGGCCTTCAATTGTTCAAAAGAATGACCAGGAGTGTTAACATGCTTTGATAGAGGCAAAGAAGAACAGGTATTTGCGTGTGAGCGGTGTTTCTTAAATCTTAAACGAAAGGGTGTTTCAGTCTTGCCGATGCATTTTTTGCCGCACAGGGTGTATTCCAGCAGGTATACGACGTTGGCGGAATCACAGTTAAAGTTCCCTTTTACAATAAGATAATAGTTTGAAGCTGTGCTGGTGGCACGCTGTGTGGTGGTGATTTGAGGGCATACCTTACACCGTGGTTTGTTACAGGGCATGAAACCAGTAGTCTGTGGTCGGCTGATGCTGGATCTGGTGAGAACGTCGCCTAAATATTTGCTCCGTCTATAAAAAAACGCGTGGCGGCTCGGGAAATATTCTTGTTAAGCGTTCACTTTGAGCAAGGACATTTCTCACAACATCCTTGCTCGGTTAGCGGTGGACAGGTAATCTTCACTTTCGGTAGGGCGTTGGCCATTCCGGGGGCGTGGTGCGTCGACAGAAAACCCTCGCAAACCGAGCCTCTTGTCGGGGCAGTGATTGTAAATGTGGTTGGCTCTCCGCAGTGGTAGTACAGCACAATTACGTTGCGTTCGCCACATGTCAGTCTTTCTTGGGGCGGGAGAGTCAACCGCAGGTGGTCCGGCCGGTGACAGGGGATGACGATATGGAGCCTATGGACGAGAAGGGGCAGGCGGCGAATACGACAGACGGCATCCGCGTAGGCCATGGCTTGCGGCTAGCGGGGTGTTTCTGGCGTCCTTGAAGTTACCAGCATTTGCTGAACTTCTTCCCTACAGATGTCGGTAAGGGAAGTGACTTGGGGTTGTGGCGGCGTTGGAAGAAGTTTCCGCAGCTCCTCCCACACTACTCTGCGCATAGTCTCGTGTAGGTTGTTTGCCTGAATCTGCGTGCTGTCGAAATAGTTCTCGTTGGCCTTGCCAAAATAGTAGCGGTCATACTGCTTAGCACGCATTTTGAGGACGTTCTCAATTGTGCTGGCTTTGGTCACAAATTTGGCGACAGATTTGGGCGGATTCCGGAGAAGTCTAGCAAACAGTTTCTCCTTCACACCGCGCATTCGTGGCCACCACGCCTGAAAACACTCTTCATCTCCTAGATGAACACAACAATGTTTTCGTTAGGTTGTTGCGTCCGCGTCTGCAGCAACAGTTTGGCCCGGTCTTTCCGCAGAACTGTATTGAATGTCGTTAAAAATGGTGTTCTGAAATTGTTCGAAAACTTACGGAGCTCTCATGGTTTATGAACCAGATCCGTGAGGAGTCCTCAAGGAAGAAGAACACTTACCTCAGTGTCTCTGCGTCGTCCCATTTGTTAAAAAGCCTGACCCGTTCGACCTGCTCCAACCAGTCATCGGGGTCCTCTGCAGGTGACTCATGGAAAGATGAGTCCACCTTGGGTTGTTGAAGAACGAGGGCAGGATTGGAAGCGCTGATCGTGGTGCCTGCGTTTATCATGGTGGTTTTCACGATGTCTTCTTGCTTCACGTTATCCGGAAGCAGTACAAACTCTGGCTGAAGGCCTTGCTGTCAGTAACTGACACGAGTTGGGCTTGCTTGTAGGCTTGATGAGGGCTTAGGGTGCATGTACCTAGCACCCCCACCAGATGTCACGTAGACAAAGAGGACGCAGCTGCCTTCAAGAAAAAACAAGTTAATTGAAGCGAAGTCGTGCTCCCCTGACAACACGCGCTTCCCTTGGCATAACACAGATAACAAAGATCGGCAAAGCCTGGTGGCGAAAACAAAAACATAAATAAACAAACCGAATGCATGGTTCACGGCAATATGATCGTCATATCCAACCCGCTAAGATGACACATCGAGGCGGGTGTATTCACAGAGCGAAAAGAAAAGTTTTCTGACCTATCACATTTTCTGCAGCCGTAACAATAACGCTAGTACCGAGAGGATAAAGGATTACGCGGGACGTCGGAACAGGCAGTGCTTCTGCAGCCGGAAAGCGCTGCACGGAAATAGCGTGTGGTTAGGGTGAGCTGTCGAATGGGCGCAAGGATTCGCACTGTCTCGCCGGAATTGGCATGTGTGGCTGCGTGATGAAAATTGCGCACCAGGTGGAACGAAAAGGTACAGCCAGTCCTTACATCGACCACTATGCAGAACAGTATAAAACACACATAACAGAAGCCGAGATAGTATAGCCGGGTACGCCAAGCGCTGATAACCATACGCATAAGTAAACAACACAGCAAGAGAGGTATGCTGCAGTGTAACGTAAACAGACCTTAACCATGCTAAATATTTGAACGGTGAGAACTACAAGAAAACTCAGTGTTAAGAATAAATTTAGGACGCGATCACCCTGTACGAACCCTACAAAAAATAAAAAACCCCAGCAATCAATAGGACGAAGGGCCCATGCTATAAAGAACTTTGCCACATCATGGCGACGTCCGGTTTCTTCATAGCACCAGAAAACAAAAGTCATTAACTTCTTCCGGTGTTATAAAATAATGCGTCTATTTCCTCCAAAAATGTACTACTTTTAGGTAAATTACTGAACTGGTGAAAAAAATGAATATTATTTATGGAAGGAAATTTTGTGCTATTAGGTAGTCCTGATGGGGGCCTGACTCATCAGGAAGAACCGAAATTTGTCGGGTAGTTCAGGCCTCCTCCACAATATTTGCAGGGTGGCATGGTCCTTATATTTCTGGCAGGCTGCCTACCGCTCATGGGAAGGTAGGTTGCAGGTCATGTTATGCCTAGAGTTTCGTTGAACTCCCATATTTTCTTAGTCGCGTATCCAGGAAAATCACAAGCTCCAATCATCCGGATGTAGGCTAGACGAGATGGTATGGCAAAGAGTGGAGTTGAGACAGGAATTGGTATGCAGTTTTTGCAGTATAGCCTTTTCTACTTCATAATGTCGAAGGCATGTGAAATCTAGATAAAGGGAAGGCCTTCAGGGCAGCAGCAGCGAATTCTGTTCACGCTAAAGCGATTGTATGTCGGAGGCTACAGGCAGTGTTTGTTTTTCTTGGGCTACGGACTTGTGCATACATGCAATGCATGTGACTGCCTTATCATTGGGGACAATGATGGTCCGTGTATCTCGGAGGTTTAAACATAACGTTGCTGATACTATAAGGGGGATAGGTATTGAGGATGCGCAGGGCCGCGTAACAGATGCGCCTTTTTTTATTCAAGGCAAACTGGTTTGGAACGAGTGAGCTGTTTATTAAGATCTTTACTTGCCTTATTGGGTTGAACAGAAACCACTGCCCTCGGCACCTTGAATATTTGTTCTAAACACGTGTAGGGTAATCGTTTCTTGCAATTTATTGGTGACGAATTTCGTATTGGCGAACTGCGGAGGTATTGAGGCACTGCATTGTACCTTTTTTTTATTGTCGTCATACATGGTGCTTCCCGATTTCTCGTATGTGATGAAGTGATTTTTAAGACAAACTGTGCGGTTGTGTTGCGGTATCAGCGTCGCTGTCATATTTTCTGTATGGAGAGAGGAATGCGTTACGGCTTCGGGAAGTCGGCCTTCCATGCCCTAATGGTATCGCACCTCATGCCCTCGGTGTTGCCCGAGGCATACCGTGAAGTATGATTACCTTTCGTTTACCAGGTACGTTGAATTATATAGAAAACTGATTTGTATGACAATACTGCTTCTTCGAAGACAATCTTCAGCCACTTGTGGAAAGGAGGATGAGGCCTAAGTATGTTGCTTTGATGAGTATACTGTGCTCGAGGTATCTCAATCCGGCTTCGGGCAGCGCGCTGTGACAAATGTCGTTTTGGTTCAATAGAATATAGAAATTACGGTGATGCTCCGAAGCAAATATTTTAGAACTTTTCTTACAAAATCTTGAGGGGTGACTCTTAGGAAAAAAGCATCTGCGATAGAAAAAAGTGTTTAGTTGTTCCTTTTTGTCTTTCGCGGGTGGTTGTTGGCATGAACGAAGAAAAAAGCAGATTAGGAACTTTTCAGCGATTCCCGTCTCCCGTGTATGCGCCATGACTCGAGGAAGACACTTTTTACGTAATGAGGTTCGATGTAAACTAGCTGCGTGCGTCCCACGTCTATGCACTGTTTACTTTTCTGTAGCGATCCGCTAATGGGCTGTGTGGTATATTCAACTTGCAAACGTCGTCATGGTGCTGTTGTAATAGCTTGACGGACGTGTGGGTGTCCGGTATAGAATTTTTGTTCGTGAGGAAGACTCCAAAATGTTGTGAAAGTTTTAACAAGAAAGTGTTTTATGCCGAAAACTCCAAGATTTCACTCACGTAATTACCGTCACAGAAATGGCGCCAGTACAACGAACACTATATGATCATGGCTCTAACGAGCGCCGACAGTTGGTGCCTCGATCGGGCCGCGCAAGCAGCGTCGCAGCTCAGCGCGATTGTGCCCAAAAAGCAACGACACCTATGGAAGAAAACAGCGAAAGAATGATTTGGTGCGAGGAGGAACGCCAGCGGGAAGCGGAATGCGTTAACGCGTTCACTGTCCGAGCTAGGAACTGGCCCTTTCGCGTACCACAAGCTAAGGTCGTCGCAACGCAACCGTCTGCTGTACCTGCAACAAGCACGAACGAAGTCTTCGCACCTTCGCCGAAGCTTCCCGACAGAAGCACGTCGCTTGCCAAGCTCACTCACGAGACAGCTGCGGAACCACAAATCATCCTCCTTTCGCTGCAGATTCCGGTGCACATTTCACTTTCGTGTTTTAGGGACTCCGATGATGGAACAATCAAAGCTTTTACGAGCGGTCGGGCCAAGCATATTTTTTGGTTGCTTTAAGTGTTGTTCTCACACAACGAGACAGATTGTTTTGTTTTCACGTTCCCCCACAGTAGTAACGCCTCAACTGTGTAGCGCCTTTCCTAACTAGGCTACGGTGTAGAGCCGGAATCGTCAACCTGTGGCGTGCGGGGCAGTGGGGGGTTCTGATGTCTGCCCCTAGCAGTCATCAGAACCCCCCTCTGTATAACTTGCTTTCCAAAGGCCGAAACGCTTTTTTTTATCTGGAATGGTGTTAGGCGTTACTGGGGTTCTGATGACTGCCCCTCGCAGTCATCAGCACCCCCTTCTGTATAACTTGCTTTCCAAAGGCCGACACGCTTTTTTTATCTGGAATGGTGTTAGGCGGGAGACAACAGCAAACAAATGATGTCTTCGATTCGACATTGTCGCAAACGTAACCCTTAGCCAAAATATTGACAATTTTTTAAATATTACCTAAAACTTCGCAGTTCTCTCGCTTTGCCTGCAGAGCCCCTCTCGTACAAGATTTTTCGTTTGGTCCTCCATCGCGTCTGCTTCATGCAACTTGTCCCTCCATCGCAAAAGGTTGCCGAACATTGTGTGGAGGAGTGACTGATTGTTTTTTAGGAAAAGATCCAAGATGTTTTGTTTCTCGTGTTGCTGTCTTGATTTGTGATGCTTCGCTTCAGGTGTTTCTCTCTGACACTTTAAAAATCCCAATTAAGGGGCCAACGTCACCAACTAGGTTGCAAAATATAGAACAAAACACGTTGACTTTTGAAGTTCTCATTAATTCGCCATGTGCTTTATGCGCTTACAATGTGCAGCCAGTACCGCTTGAGAATCCTATTGTTATAAAAGGTACATACAAACACACACACACACACACACACACACACACATATATATATATATATATATATATATATATATATATATATATATATATATATATATATATATATATATAATATATATGTATATATATATATATATATATATATATAACATAACAAAACTTTATTTCAGAAGGTGGACGCGTCGGTCAGCATGGGGAAGAAAGGAAGGTGGGGGGGGAGAGAGAGAGTTTAAATGTTACATTCTGCTGTCGACGCCTGCAGAGCGCGCGAACTCCCACAGAGAAAGCAGCGTCTGCCTTGCAGTGGCGGGTTGCAGCGGGGTTGTCCATTCCACAAGCCGCTTGACGCCGGGCGGAAGATACTGTAAACGGAGCGTTTGAAGACCGGGACAGTCCCACAACATGTGGTGGACAGTGGGCGTGGCTCCTGTGGAGCCAGAGGTGCAGGCAACTGTGGCCACAGATTGCGCAACCTCGACGGCACGGTGGTGACGTTTTGGCACATACGCACGCCACTTGGCCAACACATCATCGGTTAGCGCGGCACCAGCCCGTGCCTTGTGCAGAAGTACTTGTGCGCCACGGGGCAATCCAACGGGCAGGGGGGCGGGGTCTGGTGGAACCAAGTTCCGCAACGACTGTTTGGACGCCTGCCGTGCTGCCGCTTTTGCTTCTGAGGGGTTGGGGTCGTGTTGTTCAAATGGGACGGGCAACGCCGGGTTGGAGCGGAGTTCAAAGTGCTCGCTCGCGCACGCGTAAGCGGTCTCGCTGCCGATTCCGCCTGCGTGTCCCGGGACGCAGTCTACCCGAACGACTATATTGCGTGTGTCTCGCAGTCTGCGACAAATGGTCTTGATGAGGTCGCAGGTGGTTCCGACGTATGGGGTTTTGCCAAGTCGATCGAGGGCTTGGGGGCTGTCCGTAAATATTGTGAAGTGGTGGTTGTCACCGGCGCGGTAAGTTGCCTCAATGTGCTCCGCAGCGAGAAGAACTGCCGCAAGACGGGTCTGACATGTGCTTGGAGGGTGAAGAAATTGAATTGTGCGGGAAATGCGCATTTGGCCGTCAATACAGGAAAGTGAAGCGCGAGATGTTGTTTCATTTAGGACTGCTGTTGTAAAGATGGCGCCGGCTCGGCGGTCTGCGCGTGCAGCAATAGCGGCGCGCTCATGGTGGTTATGGTTTCGGCCACGCAGGCGAGATAGAGGCTTTGACACACGAACCAAGACATCTTCCCAAGGGGCTCGAACAGCCGGCAGTTGCGGGAAAAGCGAATCGCTCTGACCGGAAGCCAATTTTTGGACAAGCTGCCCCGCGCTGGTTGCGACGCGTCTCCTGTTGTGGCCTTCGACCCTCTCCGTTATGATAGCGCGGAGGGGGGGCAGCTGGGAATAGCGGTAGAGTTCTTCCACGCGGGTGTGCCGAGGTAAACCAGTAATTACTATGAGGCTTTCGCGGTGTAATGTCTCCAGTCGGTCATATTGTGTCTTCGTAAGGGCAAAGCATGGAGCACCGTAGCACGCCTTGGAAGTCAGGACGGCCTGTGTAAGTGTGCGCAGGACCTGCGTTGCTGCCCTGCCGAAGCGGCCTCCAATTCTCCTGATGATATGAAGCTGCTGCTTCCAAACACATACGATTTGCCGGATCCATTCACTGGCCCCTCCGTCTTCGTGGAGTGGTACGCCAAGTATCCGGAGCCACCTGTCGGCAGCACGCTCGATGGGTTGACCATTCAGCGTGAAATGTATTTGTGCCTGCAGATGGTCGAGCCCTCCAATGACGAGGTACTTTGTCTTTTCTGGAGACGGACTGATTCCAGTCGGAGGCAGGCACCTGTCAATGGTATCAAGTCCAAGCTGAATTGTGTCGATGACTTGCTGCGTGTTCAGCGTAGCGCATCGAGGGTCAACCCAGATGGTGATATCATCAGCTAAAAAATGTGCTGCAGGTGTGGAATGTTGCGAAGTTGTTTTGCAATCTTCCGCATCACTAGGTTAAACAGCGTGGGCGAGAGGATGGCTCCTTGCGGTACACCAGTTGTATTGGTGAAGACGCGGGGATGGTTTAGCTCCGTTCTAATTTCAAACGTGCGGCCATTTAAAAAGCTTTTAACAAAATTAATTACGCGTGTACCCGCACCACAGTCCTGGAGAGCTTCAATAATGGCACTGTGGCGGACGGTGTCGAAAGCCTTTTTGAGGTCGACTGCCACGATCACGGCGGGGATCTTCGTTCGTCGGCGCTTCTTGCCGGTCAAGTTGCGCAGGAGCAGCAGGCTGTCGTAGGTGCACAGACCAGGGCGAAATCCAGTTTGCCCTTCGTCATAGTACGGCTCTGCGCCAGCGTTCTCAAGAATGTAGCTTAACCTGGTGAGAACCATGCGCTCAAGAAGCTTGCAAAGTGTAGAAGTCAAGGAGATGGGCCTCATGTTGTTGATGTTATTCATCTTTTTTCCTGCCTTGGGAATGGGGTAAACTACTGAGTGCTTCCAGTCGACTGGCAGCTGACCGGACATCCACACAGCGTTTAACTCTGATAACAACTGCATTTTGGCGTCTTCATCCAAGTTTTGAAGCATGCGCCATGTAATCCCATCTTTACCGGGCGCGCTCCTCACGTTGATCGCCCCCAGAGCTATTGCCATTTTATGTGGAGTGAACGGCGTATTTTGGGCCACATCATTCTCTGGTGGTTGCCATTGATACGTAGTCGGTGCCGGGGGAATGCTGGGTTGCGGGAAAAATGTGCGAGCGGCCTCCTCCTCAAATTCTGCAGCAGAAAGGCTGGTTGCCAGACAAGTATTGCGGCCCGTATGCGCGGCTTTGGCAGTCCCTATCAGGGTACGAAATGTGTGCCATAGCTTGGTTGAGCCGGTCTTTTCACTAAAGGAGGCGCAGTGGTCGAGCCACCGCGATCGCGCTAGTCGTTTGGCGTACCGTCGAGCCTCAGCCGCCTTTTTTCGTACCCTGAGAAGATCTTTAAACAGCCTTCCATTGTTCAAGTACTGAATTCATAGTTGTTCCCTCGTATTCCAGAGATTGACGAGGTGTTTGTCCGGTACCGGATGTATATATATATATATATATATATATATATATATATATATATATATATATATATACTTATCACTTTTTATACTTTTGCTATCTTGTATGTTAATTTCCGCCAGACCCTCGCTTCATCCATCAATGTTTGATAATATGCGCTTGGGAGAAACCGAGATTTCTTATCGCGCGAAGCCAGTAAAGGGTGCCCTTCCTTAAGAAAGACTAGCCGTAATCATAAAACCTGCTTCTCTGGTAGTTTTTCGTGCTAAACAGACGATATAACGTAACAAATTACACCATACTCAGAGAAGAACCCTAAAGTACACAGCTCCCAGTCCTTCTTTCTCCTATTGTCTAGTTTATTCTGTGGTAATATTTATATACCTCCTGACGACGTTTTAAATCGGGACATAGCCAAAGAGCAGTACCGGCATCCCGTTGAGAATGCACGGTTCGTTTCAGAAGCCCTAACGTACCTGATGTTTGGTCTTGCCTCAGGTTATTTGCTACTTTTCCTACACCAAAAAGTGAAGGGAATGCTGTGGACTGAATTTAAAAAGAATATGGGTTTTTACAAACAAGCAATCACCAATCGTTGTTATTAAAAACATGAATTTGCGGGGGTGCTGTGTTTGTACACGTCGGATTCAAAAGGATTGCCTAATATCAAAATTAAGTTCGTGCGATCCCTTCTGTGGCTCTGTCATTATGTGAACAATGGGATAGACTAGCTAAGGTATTTGGTTTTCGTGCTATACGTTCCAACATTTCACATTTCGAAAACAATAGGAATAAAACACTTTTCCTTGTCTATGTGGTGGCCACGTCCTCTTAATCATAAGGCATCGCTAAAAGGCGCTGTGAATGTGTGGTTTCTCGGACGTGTACATGCGTGCCGGACGCACGACGGAAAATGATAAACTTGTCCTACATTGAGCTCGACCGTATCACCTAAATAAGATATATTGGCGGCCTGCTCATCTTTTAGTATTGCTTTCAACGCTTCTATTTATTTTGGTGACAAAGATAATTGGGCCCCTGGCGCTGGATGAAAGGTCACCTTTTGTCTTACAACATGGCCCCCTTCACGAAGATGGCTGGCTCGTGTGGTTATGCAGTTAAGTTTTCTATGATGGCTGTCTGTACCCAAGCGTAGACATATTGTCTAATCTGTTTAAGGCGGCTTCCATATATTTTTTGGCTACCTATTTTAAGTGCCCTGTAAAACAGTATCATTCTAGAACATATGGCATACTTGTTTTATGCGGGCTAAATTTTACCTTGTACGAGCCCGTAAACGCTGCGTTTCTGTGCACAAATACATGGAGAAGTTACCCAATGCAATTTGATAATCGGGTAAAGAAATATTGCTGGGCGAAGCTTATTTGGGATGAAGGGGGTCCAATTAGTTTAGCGCAGCTTGAAATGGTAAGGACCGCGGCAGAGTTGCGAAGAAATTTGCATAGCGTACTATAGCACAGATGGATCTCTAGGCGAGCAGAAAAAAATGGAGGGATGCTTGAACTAATGCGCAAAACCTGAATGGAAAAAAGTTAGTGATCACTGGAGGACACAAAGTTTACTATTATTATCGTTGTGGTATAGTGGCTGCGGTCGGTGGCGTTACATTTAGGTGACCTTATGGTAAGAAAGGCCACAGTCGTATTGTAGTTTCGGCCAATGTTTTTGTGGGCCACACAGCAGGCACGGCGTATCATCTCTATCGGTTGCCGTGCATGTTGACAGTTTCGCCGCGCCGCCTCTTGCTTGGCCGCCTGCGAACTGTCCGCGCGGCCGGGCCTTATGGAATCGATAATCACCTAAAGCAGCTCCGAAATTTAAGTCGCAGCTCTTCTACGGTACATAGGGCATGCGGAAGAGGACACAAGAATGAAAAAACAAGGGTGTACGCTATCACATGTATTTCTCGTTCTGAGAAATTGTTGCCACGATACGGTAAACTTGTAGAGTATTTTGAATTCAAGTTTGGCCGATCTCCTAATTTGGTAAGCTTGGTTTCACGAACGTGTGCCTGAGGAACGAGGCAAATCCTGAGGGTATTTTTTGGCCAGTATTGGCCGACCTCCATGAGTTGGTATTTTTATATTGACGAGCCTGCGCTCCAGGCACGCGTGCACGAGCGCTCGCCGTTTTTTTATATTTTCATCAAGGACTAGGGACGCTTCACCACTACCTTTTTTCATTTCCCTTTTGCTCCAGAAAACGTTTACTACTACTAAATAACTGCGGGCACGATACCAAACACATGTTTCAACACCTTCATTGTTGGAAAATTAGTTGGCCCATTTGTGCATTGCTAAAAAATGCATGGACATCTCTTTCCTTTTGTTGTTCAGCAATTTCGGCACACTGTCACCTCTAGCACAATTTGTATTACTGATGTCTACTCGACCCAGCAGTGGCAGCAGAGACCATTTTATTTACCAAAGGTGACCCAAACAGCTACGAACGCCTCAATTGACCGTTTATAAGCCGTTGAGCGCACCGACGAAAGCTTTACAAGCCAGGATAGCACTAAGACGCTAGAATATTTAGGATTACATCATAGATTACCTCGAGGAGTGGCTCACGTGCAATATTGCCTTTTCAGCTCTCGACGACCGTTATCTTCGCCGGCCCGGTTAACTATACAATCGTCATATCCCACCCGCTATCATGACACAGCGAGGCTGGTGTATTTACAGATCGAAGCCAAAGGTTTTCTAACATCTCAGATCAACTGCTCATGCCACAATAACGCTAGTACGGAGAAGAATAAGGATTACACGGGACGCGGGCCAGGCAGCGCTTGTGCACCGGGGAAGCGCTGCACGGAAACAGCATGTGGTTAGGGTGAGCTATCGATTTTTTTGGCTTGTACTGGCCGATATGGCTATCTGGGTATTTCTATCTTGACGAGCCTGCGCTACAGGCTCGTCAACTGCGGAAACAATACACAACCAATTTTCTCCACAGCTTTTCTGTTGGAAAATCACATAGCCCATTTATGGATCGCTAGGAACGCATGGACATCTCTTTCCTTCTGTTGTTCAGCAATTTCGGCAAACTGTCACCGTCTAGCACAATTCGTATTATTAGTGTGTTCTCGACCCAAAAGTATGAGCAGAAAACATATCATATATCAAAGGTTACCCAAACAGCAAAAGAACAAACGCTTCAATTGGCTCCTTATACGCAGTTCAGCGCACCGACGGAATATTAAACATGACAAGATCGAATAGCAGGAGGAGTGGCTGCCTTGCAACGTTGTCCGTTCATCTCTGGAAGACAGTACTCAATCTTCGCGTGCCCGGTTAACTATATTGTCACGTAGACAAAGAGGACGCCACTGTGTAAGGCAAAAACAAGTTTGTTGGAGGGAACTCCTGCTTCCCTGAAACTCAATGCATAGGCGGCGAAGCAGCAGTCCACAAAGTGACGTGCGTAGGCGAATCTAGGCAAATCGAATGCCGCAGCGTCGACCCCGCGGATAATTATCATTGGTTGCGCTGCTGAGCACGAGGTCGCGGGTTCGATTCCCGGCCGCGGCGGCCGCTTTTCTGGTGGAGGCGAAAAGCAAAAACGCCCGTGTGTACGAGATTTCGGCGCATGTTAAACATCCCCAGGTGGTCAAAATTAATCCGGAGCCCTCCACTACGGCGCGCCTCATCGCCTGCGTTGCGTCGGCGCGTTAAACCCCACAATCAATCAATCAAATAATTATCATTGGGCGCGAGTGTTTCTCGAACCGTCAAATTACGTAGAGAACACCGTAGATCACAGAAGATTACTCTAGGCTGTTGATGTTAGTTATGAACGCTTTCCCTATCAGAAGAGATAACACACGCGGCATAAAACGAAAGAATGGAACACGCACTTTCCTTAGCCTAACAAAGATAACAGACCGGCACAGCCGGGCGGCAAAAGCTAAACATAAATAAACAACACCCATGCAAGGTTCGCGGCATTACCCCTTCTAACAGTGCATCTATCCGATGCTAGCATAAAGCGACAGTCCGAACAAAAAATAAATAATAAAAAACTACAGTTCGTCAACTTGCGAAGGAAGGTTTTAAGGGAACCACGTGGACAACTTCGGGCTGCGTGCGTCCTCGTGATGTTTACCAATCCCCATCAGGGATCACCTTGTAGGCTAGTTGGCCAACACGTTGTAGAATCCGGTAGGGTCAGAAATTTCGTCCTAGAAGCTTCTCAGTGAGTCTACGTCGTCGATTGGGAGTCCAAACCCACACACAATGCCCTGGGCGGTACTCGGCGTGTTGGCGTCGGAGGTTGTAGCATCCGGCATTCACCAGTTGCTGGTCCGTTGTGCGAACTCCAGCGAGCTGGCGGGTCTCCTGCGGACGCGGACCGTATGCTTGGACGTCTGCATTGAGGTCGTCGTTTGCTACGTTCGGAAGCATGTCGTCAAGCATCGTAGTCGCCGTCTTCCCTAGACAAACTCGAACGGTGCCATCTGTGTATTTGCCTGGATAGCCGTGTTGTACGCAAACGTTAGATCAGAAGGACTTCGTCCCAAGTTTATGTTCAACGTCGACGCACACAGACAGCATATCCGCTATCGCCTTGTTCAGACGTTCCGTTAGTCCGTTCGTTTGGGGGTGGTACACAGTCGTTCTTCGCTGATCCGTGTTGCTGTAGCGTAAGATTCCTCGTTAGAGCTCCGCAGTAAAGCCCGTTCCGCGGTCCGTGATTAGGACTTCAGGATCTCCATGTCGCACCACAACTTCCCTTATGAAAAGCTTTGCGACTTGTGAGGTCCCCCTCCGAAGAGCGGTGGTCTCTGCGTATCGTGTCATGTAATCGGTCGCTACGACGATCCACTTGTTCTCCAATCGTGACGTAGAAAATGGGCCTAAAAGGTATTTTCTTTTCTGTTGGAAGGGCCTCGGTGGGACGGGGATTGATTGCAAAAGTCCGGCGGGTCTCGTCGGCGAGTTTTTTATTTTGCTGGCAGCCACGGCAGCTCCGGACGTAGTGGGACACATCGGTTGTAAGGCGGGGCCCATAGTAGTTTGCCTTGATTTTTCTAATGGTGTGTTCTGTGCCAAGATGACCGGACGACGGGTCGTCATGGCACGCTTCCAAAATTTTCTCACGAAGCTTGCAGGGATTACGAGAAGACAAATTTGTTTTCGCTCCGGGTTGAAATTTTTTCACCAAGACGGAGTTTTGAGGCCGAATGCTGGTAAGTTGTGTTTGAACGCCCAAGGCCAGCCGACACTCGTACTTTGAGGTAGCCGATCATGACGCGCAACTCGAAGACTGCACGTTGCTGCGCGGCTAGGTAGCTCTCGGACATGGCTCTGAAGAAGGCTTTGTCTGCATCGGAGTCTTGAGGTGGTGAGTTGGCGGGTGCGTGCGATAGGCAGTCGGCGATGGAGTGTTTCCTTATGGAGTTATAAACGATTGTGACGTCGAATTTTTATAGGCGCAAGCTCTATCGCCTAAGCGGGCCAGGTGGGTCTTTAAAATTTGCGAGCCAACGCAGCGCATGGTGGTCTATCACACCCTTGAACGGTCTACCATACAGATATGATCAAAATTTCGCAATGGCCAATATAATAGCGAGGCGCGCTTTCTGGGAGGCAGAGTTGATTTTCTTTTCCTTTTTCAGACCACAGCTGGCATAGGCGATTACCTTTTCGCCAGCGTTTTGATTTTGGACGAGCACGGCACCCAAGACTTTATCACTGGCGTCCGTGTGCATTTTCGTCTCGGCATTTTCGTCGAAATGAGCGATCACTGGCAGGCTTTGTAGGCGTTGTTGCAGCTCGCCAAATGCTTCTTCTTGGGCATTTTCCAAGCTGTAAGGCGTGCTATCTTTCGTCAAGAACGTGAGTGGCTCTGCAATGCGTGCGAAGTTTGTGACGAAGTGCCGGTTGTATGCGCACTGTCCGAGAAATCTTCGCACACCCTTCTTGTCTTTAGGGTTTGGGAAGTTCACTATGGCTGATGCTTTCGCAGGGTCAGGCAGAGCTCCCACGGCGATCACAAAGTGGCCCAAAAACCTCTGCTCCTCGTACGCGAAGCGGAACTTTTCAGGCTTCAGCATCTACCCCGACGTACGGATGGCCTCGAGTACAGGCTCCAACAGTGGAAGGTGTTCTTCTAAAGTCCGCGCAAATACCACAACGTCCTCCAGGTATACAAGGCAGGTGTGACACTTCAGGCCAGCTGGCGCAGTGTCTACGACTCTATGAAAGGTTGCTGGCGCTGTGCATAGCCTAAACAGCAACACCTTGAACTCCTATAAGCCGTCCGTGGTTATGAATGCTGTCTTCTCTCGAGCTCGTTCGTCCACTTCTATTTGCCAGTAGCCTGTCTCGAGATCCATCGATGAGAAGTACTTCACGTGGCAGAGGTGGTCGCGGGGTGTCGTCGATTCGTGGCAGGGGGTACACGTCGTTTAATGACCTTGTTCAGGTGCCGGTATTCAATGCAGAACCTCAATGAGCCGTCCATGGTGACGCGCGATGTGCACGTTCCACTTGGCGTTACGAGATGGCCTCCTGCTGTGCGTATGTGTATGGCGTCTCATCTTGTAGTAACTTTCTTCAGCCTAGGCGCGAATGACCCGCTGATTACTGAGTAGTCGGCTCCCGTTTCGATGAGGGCGACATCATCAAAGCCGTCGATGAACAACTAGAGTTCGGACGCTGCTTTCTTCGAGTTCCAGGTGCGTCGGCTCGTTGTATCTCGGCTTCTGCATGTTGGTGGGTGTGCACTACGCGTCGTCATTGTCGTCTCCTTCTTAGCGCCAGGCTCTGTCCTTTCGGGTACTCGTCGCGTCGTGTCGGTGTCGTCGTGTTCGGGAGTCACGTCCGGGTTAGATTTGTTCATCTGGCTGAGGGCATGTCGTGAATTATGGCCTTTGGCGAGTCGCTGCATCCTTGGAGGGTTTTCATTTATCCGCAGTCGTGCAAGTTTACCTCCAGAAGTTGCTGCTTTTAGTTTCCCCTAAGTGGCTTGGGGAACTGAAATGCGTGAAGTCTGCGTTGCTTCGACGGCTTAGCGATTGGTATGGATAAGGTGAAGGCGAATGGTTGAAGCGCGCTGGACCTCGGTTGGCGGTGGACAGGTAATCTTCTCTTTCGGTAGGGCGTTGGCCGGGCCGGGGGCGTGGTGCTTCGACAGAGAACCCTCGCAAACCGAGCCTGTTGTGGGGGCTGTGACGGTAGATGTGGTTAGCTCTCCACAGTGGTAGTACAGCGGCAGTTATCTCGCGTTCGCCACACGTCGGTCTTCCTTGGGGCGGGAAGTTCCACCGCAGGTGGTCCGGCCGGCGACAGGGGATGACGGTATGGATCCTGTGGACGAGAAGGGGCATGCGGGCGAGGTGGACTGAGAGCAGCCGAGTAGGCCATGGCTTGCGGCTACCGGTGCTTCTGGCGTCCTTGAAGTTCTCAGCGTTTCCTGAACTTCTTCCCTACAGACGTCGGTAAGAGAAATCACTTGGGGTTGCGGCGGCGTTGGAAGAAGTTTCCGCAGCTCCTCCCTCACTAGACCGCGCATAGTCTCGTGTAGGCTGTTTGCCGGAATCCGCATGCTGTCGAAATAGCTCGCATCGGCTTGGCCAACAAAGTAGCGGTCATACTGCTTAGCACGCATTTTGAAGACCTTCTCAATTGTGCTGGCTTTGGTCACAAATTTGGCAACGGTTTTGGGCGGATTCCGGACAAGTCTAACAAACAGTTTATCCTTCATATCGCGCATCACGAAGCGTAACTTCTTTCCTCCACAATGCGTGGCCACCAGGCCTGAAAACGCTCTTTATCTCCTCGACGAACACATCAATACTTTCGTTACGTTTTTGCGTCCGAGTCTGCAGCAACAGTTCGGCCCGGTCTTTCCGCACAACCGTATTGAATGTCGTTAAAAATAGTGTTCTCAAATTTTTCGAAATCTTTAAGAAGCACTCGTTGTTTTTGAGCAAGATCCGTGATGAGTCCTCCAGGTAGAAGAACACTTGTCTCAGTGTCTCCGCGTCGTCCTATTGATTAAACAGCCTGACCCGTTCGACCTGCTCCAACCAGTCATCGGGGTCCTCTGCACGTTACTCATGGAGGGATGAGGCCTCCTTGGTATGTTGAAGAACAAGGGCAGGATTGGAAGCGCTGGTCGTGGTGCCTGCGTGGATCATGGGGGTTTTCACGACGTCTTCTTGCTTCAAGTTATCTGGAAACGGTCCAAACAATGGCTGAAGACCTTGCTGCCAGCGACTGACACGAGTTGGGCTTGCTTGTCGGCTTGATGAGGGCTTAGGGTGCATGTATCCAGCACCCCCACCAGATGTGACGTAGACATAGAACACGCAGCGGCTTTCAAGGAAAAACAAGTTATTGGAGCAAAGTCAGGCTCCCTTGCCAACTGACAACACGCGCTTCCCTTGGCATAACACAGATAACACAGACCGGCGAAGCGGGCGAACTGCGGAGGTATGGGGGCACTTCAGTGTACCTTTTTTTCTGATTGTCGTCATACATGGTGCTTCACGATTTCTCGTATGGAGTGAAGCAATTTTTGAGACAAACTGTGTGGTTGTGTTATGGTATCAGCGTTGCTGTCATATTTTCTGTATGGAGGGAGGAATGCGATACAACTTCGGGGGGCCGGCCGTCCATGCCCTAATGTTTTTCGCGCCTCATCCCCTGGGTGTTGCCCGAGGCATACCGTAAAGTATGATTACGTTTTGTTTCCCGGGTACGTTGAATTGTACAGAAAACTGGTTTGTATGACAATACTGCTTCTTCGAAGGCAATCCTCAGCCCCTTGTTGAAACGAGGTTGAGGCCTAAGTATGTTGCTTTGAAGAGTATACTGTTCTGAAGGTATCTCATTGCGGCTTTTGGCAGCGCCGCTGTGATAAATGTCGTTTTGGTTCGATAGAATATAGAAATTACGGTGATGCTCCGAAGCAAATATTTTAGAATTTGTCTTACAAAATCATGATGGGTGACTGGTTAGGTCAAAAGCAGCTGTGATAAAAAAAGTGTTTAGTTGTTTCTTTTTGTCCTTCGCGGGAGGGTATGGGCGTGAACGACGAAAAGAGAACATAAGGAACTTTTCAGAGTTTCCCGTCTCGCGTGTATGCGCCATGACTCGAAGGTACTTTTGACGTAATTAGGTTTGTGGTAAATCAGCTGCGTGCGTCCCACCTCTAGGCACTGTTTAGTCTTCTGTAGCAATCCGCTAATGGGCTGTGTGGTATATTCGACCTGCAAACGTCGTCATGGTGCTGTTGTAATAGTTTGACGAACGTATGGGTGTCCGGTATAGAATTTTCGTTCGTGAGGAAGGCTCCCAATTGTTGTGCAAAAGTTTTAATAAGAAAGTATTTGATGCCGGGAAACCCCGAGATTTCACTAACGTCATATCCGTCACAGAAATCGCGCTAGTACAACGAACACAATATCATCATGGCTCTAACGAGCGCCGATAGTTTGTGCCTCGATCGGGCCGCGCATGGAGCGTCGGAGCTCAGTGCGATTGTGCCCCAAAATGCAACGACGCGGACGGTCGAATACAGCGAAATTATGATTTCGTGTGAAGAGGAACGCCAGTGGGAAGCGGAATGCGTGAGCGCATTCACGGTCCAAGCTATGAACCAGCCCTCTCGTGTAGCACAAGCTGAGGTAGTCGCAACGCAACTGTCTGCTGTACCCGCCACAAAGCATAAACGACGTTCTCGCACCTTCTCCGGGCGATCCGCCAGCAGGACGTGGCTCGCCAAGCTTACTCACAAGACAGCCGCCGAAATGCAAATCATCCTTCTTTCGCCGCAGATTCCGGTGCAGATTTCACTTTCGTGTTTTACAGATTCTGATGACGGAACAATCAATCAAAGTTTTTTTACTAGCGGTCGGTGCGAAGCATATTTTTTGGTTCGTTTAAGTTGTGTTGTACCAAAACGAGACAGATTGACTTATGTTCACGTTTCCCCACAGTAGTAACGCCTCAACTGCATAGCGCCTTTCCTAACTTGGCTACGGTATAGAGCCGGGGTCGGCAACCTGCGGCGTGCAGGACAGTAGTAAGCAGCCGCTAGCAGTCATCAGAACCCCACCCCTACTCTGTATAACTTGCTGTCCGAAACCGACACGCCAGGTTTTACTCGAATGGTGTTAGGCGGGAGACAACAGCAAAGAAATGATCTCTTCCAGTTGACATTGTCCGCAATCTTCACCCTTAGCCAAAATATTGACAATGTTTTAAATAATATTTAAAATTCCCCATTTTTTTTGCTTTGCCTGCAGAGCCCCCCTCCTACAAGATTTGTCCTTTGGTCCTCCATCGCGTCTGCTTCATGCAACTTGTCCCTCCATCGCAAAAGGTTGCCGAACATTGTGTGGAGGAGTGACTCATTGTTTTGTGAGGAAAATATCCAAGATGTTTTGTTTCTTCTGCTGGTGTTTTGATTTTTGATGCTTCGCTTCAGGATTTTCTTTCTGACACTTTAAAAAACCCAATTAAGGAGCCAACGTCACCAACTAGGTTGCCAAATATCGAAAAAAACACGTTAACTTTTGAATTTATGCTTAGTTCGCCATGTGCTTTATGCGCTTAGAATGTGCAGCCAGTACCGCTTGAGAATTCAATGGTTATAAAAGATATATAAGACACACACACACGCATATATATATATATATATATATAATTTTTTATCCTTATGCTCTCCTATACGTTCATTTCTGCCAGACCCTCGCATCCCCGTCAATAATGTCAGCTTCAGAGAAACCAAGATTTGTTATCGCGCGAAGCCCGTAAAGGGTCGCCATATGATCATTCTTAACACAGACTAGCCGTAATCATAAAACGTGCTGCTGTGGTAGTTTTTCACGCTAAACAGACGATAGTACCAAATACTTAAACCATACTCAGAGAAGAACCGGACAGTACACAGCTTCCAGTCCTTCTTTCTCCTGTGTACTAGTTTATTCTGTGGTAATATTAACAGACCTCCTGACGATATTTTAAATCGGAACATAGCCAAAGAGCAGTACCGGCATTCCATTGAGGGTGCACGGTACGTTGCTACTTTTCCTAAAGTAAAAAGTGAAAGTAATGCTGTGGACTGAATTTAAAAGAATCTCTGGGTTTTCACAAACAAGCAATCAATATTAGTTAAAACAAATTGCGTGGGGGCTGTGTTTATACACGTCGGATTAAAAAGGATTGCCTAATATCAAAATTCAGTTCGAGCGATCCCTTCTTTGGCTCTGTGATTATGTGAACAATGGCATAGATCTGCGAAGGCTTTTGGTTTTCGTGCTATAGTTTCCGAACATTTTACATTTCGAAAACGACAGGAATAAAACTTTTTTTCTTGTCTACGTCGTCACCCCGTCCTCTTAATCATAAGGCTTCGCTAAAAGGCGCAGTGAATGTGTGGTTTCTCGGACGTCTACATGCGTGCCGGACGCACGACGGAAAATGAGATACTTGTGCTACATCGAGCTCGATCGTATCACCTAAATAAGATATATTGGCGGTCTGGTCATCTTTAAGTATTGGTTTCCATGCTTCTATTTATTTTGGTGACAAAATAATTGGGCCCCTGGCGCTGGATGAAAGGACACTATTGGCCTACAACACGGCCACTTTTACGACGATGGCTTGCTCATGTGGTTATGCTGTTTGGTTTCCTATGACGGCTGTCTGTACCCAAGCGAAGACATATTGATTAAGCTGAGTAACGCGGCTTCCATATGCTTTCTGACTACCAATTTGATGTGCCCTGCAAAACAGTATAATTGTAGAAAATGTGGCCTACTTATTTTGTGCGGCTACATTTTACTTTGTACCACCCACTAAATGCTGCGTTTTGTGCACAAATACATGGAGAATTTACCCAACGCAACTTGTATAATTGGGTAAAGAAAGATTTCTGGTTGAAGCCGATTTGGGATGAAGGGGGTCCAACTAGTTTATTGCAGTATGAAAGGGTAGGAACCGCGGCAGAGTTGCGCAGAAAGTGGCATAGCATACTATAGCGCAGAGGGAGCTCTATACGGGCAGAAAAAAAAATTGAGGGATGCTTGAACTAATGCGCAAAACCTGAATGGCAAATTTTTGAAGTGATCACTGCTGGACACAAAGTTGAATTTTAGTATCGTTGTGGTGTAGTTGCAGCGGTCAGTGGCGTTGCATTTAAGTGACCTTATGCTAAGAAAGGCCAACGTAGGATTGTAATTTTGGTCAATGTTTCGTGCGCGACACAGCAGGCATGACGTATCATCTGTATCGGTTGCCTTGCACGTTGACAGTCTTCGATGAATGGATATTTTTCGATGGGACGCCCGTAGCCTGCGTTCGGAAGTTGCAGGCTTTCGAGAAATTGTACATTTATATCAATTCCCATTCATAGTGATATCTGGATGATGTGTTAAGGATCTCTTTCGTTTATAAGAAGACGGCGGCTGAAACATACAAAAAGTCGTTTCAGACCACGGTGAAAAAAGAACATGCTTACCGGCTTCGTTATTTCAGCAATATTTTTATTTATTTACAAAATACTGCTGGCCTTTTTGAGGCCCAAGCAGGAGTGGGGTACAGATACAATATTCTGATACACATTAACATTGCAAGCAAAAAGTAAAGAATAACTAATAAAAGCAGTGCAAGGGAAAAAAGCAAGGGTATAGCAAAGCCGAGGTTTGGCATACAAGGCATGCATGAAAAACATGAAGAACAGGGACAAAAAAGAAGACCATTTATAACACCATACAACAAGCAACTGAAATGGGGAGAACACAAGACAGCTGAAATTTTACATGTTAAGGAAATTCTGAATTGACCGGGGTACAATGTTTGAAAGAAATATGTGGCCCGGGAGGGCATTTCGATCTATTATGGTTCTTGGAAAGAAGGAATGTTTAAACTTCTCTGTACGTGCAAAAATGGGAGTTAACCTCCAGGAATGGTGATGTCGTGTGGGTCAAGTGGTTGAAGGCTGAAGGTAGGTAGAGGAGTGGAGCTTTAAGTCCTGATGCCAGAGATGAAAAAGAAATTTTAGCTTAGCAAGCTTTCTCCGAGATTCTAAGGAGCTATCTCCATTTGCGTTCATTAGTTCGGTAGGAGAATCAGACCTTTTATAACGATTACACGTAAAACGAACTGCAAGTCTGTCAGTCTGTTCAAGTTTGTTAATATCTTTCTGATAGAAGGGGTCCCAAACAATACATGCATATTCTAGTCTAGACCTAATTAACGAGTTGTAAGCCAACAGTTTAACATGCGGGGGCGAGTATTTCAGCCTGTGTCTGACGAGACCAAGTTTGCGACGAGCAGATGCGCAGACAGCATCGATATGGTAGGACCATGTTAAGTGACTAGTGAGAGTTACGCTCAGGTACTTAAAGCTTTCAGTTTGAGCAATTGCAACGTCATTAATGCGGTATTAGAATTCAGCGGGACATTTTTTGTTGGTAACGCGCATGAACACTGTTTTCTCAAGATTAAGTTTCATGTGCCACTTATCGCACCAGTCAGAAATAGCCCTTATACTACCATTTAAAACAACCTGGTCATTGTTATTTTTAATTTCCTTGTAAACAAAGCAATCGTCGGCAAATAATCTAATAGTAACGCTCTCATCAATACAGGCTGTTAGATCATTTATGTAAATTAAAAACAAGCAACGGGCCTAGGACGCTTCCTTGCGGGAGGCCAGAATTAACGGGAAGGAAGTCAGAGTAGTGGCCATCTACATCGACGAACTGACGGCGCGTGTTTAAGTAGGACGATATCCATTCAACTAGGTTGGAAGGGAATATCCCTAAATCGCAGCAATATAGCAGCAATCGCAGCAATATCTCTAAACTGAGGTTTTCTGTCCAGCGATTCACTTCTTTGTTAACAGTCAACACGAATTTGGAAAGCACCTTTCATGTGAGACAGAACTTTTTGAGCTGGTTGGTGATCTCCACGTTTCGTTGCATAGGTTCCTTTGTAGATGTCATATCTGTTGATTTGTCTGACGCTTTCGATCGGGTCCCACATCAGCGGCTAATGCTTAAACTTTGTAAAACTAGTCTGGATGACAAAAGAGCCCACTGGATTCGCAGTTGTTACCAAACCGTTTCAAATCTGTAAGATTAAACAACCACGTTTCTACATCATGGGTAATTCATCAGAAGTACCCAAAGGATCCGTACTAGGCCCATTACTATTCCTAAGTTATATAAACGACATGGGGTGCAACATTCTCTCGTAAATTAGTCTCCTTGTCGACGGATGCATAATTTACAAAGAAATAGCGACTTCTCATGATGTTTCTCTAGTACAGCATGACTTATTTACTCTAACTGAATGGTGCGGATTACGGCTGATCAGAATATACCCAGAAAAAAACTCAACTACAAGATCCGAAACTTATACAAGATCCGAAACTTATAACTACGTGAGAGATAATGCCAAAATTGAACAAGTTGCATTCTTTACCTATCTTGGAGTTACATTCACCTCACATTTAGACTAGGATCCCCTTATAAAAAAAATCACATCCAAGGCATGTAAAAAGCTCGGCCAGCTCAAGCGTCGGCTTTAATTAGCTTATTCCGAGGTATAGCTTCACGCGTGTAATAATCTCATCAGCTCTTAACTAGAGTATGCACACGGGATCTGGCATCCATATCAAAAATGTCTGACTAACATCATCACACTACGAATAAATCCACTAACATTGACAGAATAACATCATCACTTCTGTCGTCACACTCAAGATACCACAGAGTATCTGCCTTGTAGAACCAACTTAACCTCCCGCATCTCACCTAACGCAGACAGTTATCAGGATTAGCCTTTTATTACACCCTGTACCATCATCCAACACCGCTCGCTCTCGAATTTGTCTTTCCGGCATCGTACATGTCCGCACAAACCGACCAGGCTCACAAAGTCCGAAGACCACGCACAAAGACGACGCTCACAAAAATATTTGTTGGCCCGAGGAAACAAATATCACAACTAACCGCTTGTATTGGCAGTGAATGAATCGAATTGTTTATCTAGCAGCCTGGTTGATCAAACAGACAACTCTTCATTTTAAACGGCACCCCTAGCTTTTTAGCGATTCGACACACACTGTAAATTGCCATTATCGTGCTTATCTTTTCCAGGCTGTATATATGTGTTCCTGCTTTTAAAATACCAGACTTTCTGTCGCTTTTACACTGTTGGTATTTGGATACAATACTTAACGGTGTATTTTGCAATGGTATTGTATACTTGTGCTTTTATGTTATTCCAATTTCGCTTTTGTTGTCTTTATTCTTTTACTTTTACAATAGCATATGCTTTGTAAGCATTCAACTCATTCTGCTCTTTGTAATGCCCACTTGTGCCCTTAGGGTACCTAAATAAAATAAAGTTGAAATTATGCTCTCGTTATGACGCATTTCCACGCCCGTACTTAGATTCTTAGATTCAGTGCTTTTCTACGGAACGTTAAACTTTAGAAACATTTACCTGGTCACATACGTTCGTTCCTTTGAATAAATTCTCGTTAGCCTTTATTACCTTTTTGCTGTATTTCTCTCGCTTTTTATTATTCTGGCAATTCTTCTCTTCTATTCCTTGGCCACCATGCATTTAGGTTTTATTTGTTGCACAAATTATCGCTCACGTACTCTAAATCGCAACATATTAACCCATCTATCTTTTGTACCTGCAATTGCCCTGATTACAGGAGGCAGTACTAATTACTGAAACAATACATCAAAAAGTAAATATACCATCGTACTTCCTTTCCATTGATCTCCGCTGTGGTGATTAGGCAATTCCTATGGATCTGTTGCACAAGGAACCAAGGGCCCTCTCTAAATCAGCTCTATTTCCGAATTCAACGTGATGTCTTTCTGGCTGTGCAACAACATAACAATATTGGAGAGTTTCGTAGACACAATCCTTGGGGACCTCAATTTCGAAATATGTATGTGCTATATCGACGACAGCATTATGTTGGTCAGAATGCTCCTAGTGCCGAACCAGCGCATTGGCTTTTTTCTAGGCATCAAGGAACGAGGTGTGATTTTGAAGTCTAAATCATTTCGCTTGGGTAAACGTTAGATAATTGCGCTGGTATTCTTGTCTCAACGACGGCATTCGGTCTGACCATCAGAAGATTCCAGTTATCCCAAAAGTTAGTTTGGGGTGATTGTTCTCCAAGATATTTATGAGAGTATGTTAGTAGGAGTTTCTATTACACTGTACAGGTAAGCAAATTATTCCTGGGGTTATTATCTTATTCCTGGGGGTGATAGACACAGTTCTAAAATGGGTTATATTCAGTCCCTCACGCTAACCCACGCAATGAAAGAATTGGCTGATTGATCTACCATTTTTTTTCATATTATGCAGAGGTTATTGAAGGATTGTTCAGCACATATTTTATTATTGAAATATAAATACAATTGGAGGATTAAGCATCGCTTCCTTGGGAAACGAGGATGTAACCGCAGAATGTTGGAGTGAACACCGTTTATATCGCCGGCAAACTGCGTAACTGGACCTAAAGACGATGCAACCCGCTTACAATGATATATGAAATGTAAATCAGATTACTTTTTTAAATATTTTTGAGAGCGGTATTATATCAAGATAGGATCTGTTTCGTCGGAGATATCTCGAACAGAGAGGAATAAAGGACACGAGAAGAACAATTCTTGAAAGCCAATTTGGAATGGCGAAGGAAAATATAGGGCGTGTAAACAATTGATCATGTAATTAAAACTTATGTACTCCGACAGTTTACAAGAGGTGCATGTGAGCGATGTATCTTCTGCCGTTGGTATGAGGAAATTTGTTCTGTTTTAGGTACTGGGAATGATAGAGGGATGCGCCAGACTGCGGGCACAATGTCTAGGTGTAAGTATAAGCAAAAGAAAAAAAAAGTTAGTGCCCTTCCACTGTGTGAAGAAGGATAACTTGCGAAGGTGGACTGAGACATGAAATTCACGAAACAAACCAATTTTGCATGTAATTGGGGATCGAGCAATTATCATTTATCACAATGAAGCTTTTAAAGAGTTGAGATTTATTCTAGTAGATAAGCATGGAGCTGAGTGCTTCCCTCCCGAATCGTAGGCATCTAAGGAAAACGCCAAAACAATAGCCTGGACCACTAAAAACAACAAAACGTTCGCATTGGGCGGTAGACGTACACGTTTAGAGCTCTCGCCAGCACAACGGGCATGTCTTGGTGAGGGAATAGAACCTATGCCGGCGCCCGCACGCCCAACCTCTCTTCCCTGCACTCCCAACACCTGCCCTATAAAGCGGCAACCAGTTATGGGCGCGTGCGTAGAGGTGAAATGCACCGCCAAACTGCTCACTGCGGCTTCACTAGATGCCGAACACTGCAATAGCCTGGGCAGCCAGTACGAGAATTACCTGGACAGGCTAGCCCACAAGGACGCCCCCATCCCTCCCCCCTAGTACCCTGGGCTGCAACCGCCTGCAAGAAGGAACGCACCTTCCTCGCTCACGTGGTGCAAATGCGTGGTGCACCCACAACGACCACCGTGTTCTGCGTATCCTGGCGCTGCCGCCGCTGCTTGCTCGAGTCAGCAAGAATCTCTGCTGCCAACTACTCCACATACGGCTCGATTACTGCCTTATCTCGATGGTCCGCCACCAGCACAGCGCCTGGACTCCCCGACATTTGCGGGCGCTTTAACCAGAGATCTCGCGGCAGTTGCTCTGCTTGTGCCCATTCACTAGGCGCCGAGAGAAGACCTCCACAGAGCGCAGTGTCATCAAGACATTCTCTGCAGGACCATGCGGGATCTTCGATTCCCAGAGTGGCTTGGGGCCCCCCAACCAAACGTCTTCGCCGAGCTGCTCCGCTACCTTAAGATGAGGGTCCTTAAGCAACGGCTGTAGCCCATACTGCCCTGGTAATGACCGGTGTGTCCAAACTAACCTAGTCGTATTTTTATCGTTCTTCTCTTCTTCTGTCTCTCCTAAAATCTCTGCTATATCCTTTCACTTACCCTTTACTCCCCACCGTTCTGGGGCTAGGCAGGTGAGCTCCCTGCCTAGCTGAACTATATTCTCAGAGAATGTCTAAAGACAGCTTTTTTGAAGGCCAATGCACAAAAAACAATTTTTTTATTCACCACGTTGTGCTGCGAAATGAAGCCAATGAAGCCGTAGTCATTGATAGCTTATGTAAGGAGTCCTAAGGTGGATCGATAAGGATCACCAAAGACACACGGCCTATCACCGCAAACCAAAGAACTAACGAAACGCAGAAATAATATACGTTGTGCTGCGAAACCAAGCCCATGAAGTCGTAGTCATTGATAGCTTATGTAAGGAGTCCTAAGGTGGATCAACAAGGATCACCGAAGACACACGGCCTACCACCCCAAGCCAAAGAACTAACGAAACGCAGAAATAAGATGATGGGGTATGCTGTGCTGTTCACCGACATTGAAAATAGCTAATAGGCGGCATTTACCGGCGTCCTAACGCCTCTGATGACAATCTTTATCAACTTCATAAATTTCTAAATAGTATGATGCCTCATAGAACAAAATTAGTACTTACCGGCGACTTCAATCTACCAGGTATTGATTGGACGAACGTTTCAGCAAACACCAAGAAGGCAGTTAGCTCCCAAATACTGCTGAATACCGCATTTAGCTTTTCCTTATCGCAAATAGTTCAACAGCCCACCCGCATCCAAGGTTCTTCTTCTTCACTTCACGACGTGGCCCTTGTATCAGAGTCTATAGACTCCGAAATTAGTGTCGAGGAGGGTATATCTGACCATAAACTGCTATTGATAAAGCTATTTTTTCATGGTTATAGATTGAGACGTGAAAGTTGCAATTGAAAAACAGTAGTTAAAATGTACAACGGAGCAGATGATGCAACCATTGTCGATTACCTTGAAAGAGTGTGGGATGGTTTCCTGACTAACAATTGCGACACAGTGAACAATTTATGGTTGAAATTGAAACATGCCGTTGAATATTGTGAGGAGCATTTCATTCCATCTAAAACAAAGAGAACGAAGCGTGACACACCCTGGGTAACACGTGACATCATTCATCTCAAACGAAAAGTGCCACGAATGCGCAAGCGTAGAGATAACCCCGCAATCATTCGTCAACTTCCGAACGAATTGCGCGCTAAACTGAAAAACGCCAGGAGCAACTTTTTTATCCACAACCCTAATTACCTTTATGAATCATGAGCCTCAAAAAGTTTGGCGCCATCTGTCAAAACGATTGATTGATTGATTGTAGGGTTTAACGCGCCGACGCAACGCAGGCGATGAGGCGCGCCGTAGTGGAGGGCTCAGGATTAATTTTGACCACCTGGGGATCTTTAACGTGCGCCGAAATCTCGTACACACGGGCATTTTTGCTTTTCGCCTCCATCAGAAAAGCGGCCGCCGCGGCCGGGAATCGAACCCGCGACCTCGTGCTCAGCAGCGCAACGCCTTAGCCACTGAGCCACCGCGGCGGGTATCTGTCAAAACGTGACGACGCTGTTCAGCAAAGAGAGGTCAATGGAAGTGTTGTACAGGATCTTCGTGTTGTCGTCAACTATTTTAATGAGTTTTTGCAGTATGTTTCTCGCGCATGCCAGGTTCAGTCCATATCCCATGTTATCACGAATCTGCGATGCCTGAAATTGTGATTACAAAACCGGGAATTCCTAACTTGTTGCTGAATATTGACACCAAAAAATCTATTGGCCCTGACAATATTTCGAACTCATTTTTAAGACGATATGCAGAACAACTAACACCCCTTCTATTCTTCATCTTCAGAACGTCACTATCAACGGCTTCGCTCCCATCAGATTGGCTCTGCGCTAAAATAAAACCAGCTCACAAGGACGGGAATAAGTTTGTGGTAAACAACTACAGGCCGATATCACTAACAAGTTGCTGCTGTAAACTTTTAGAACACATTATCAATAAGGCAATAATGACATATCTTGAACAAAACCAGCTACTTTATCATAGACAGCATGGTTTTCGTAAATGGCTTTCGACAGTCACCCAACTGCTTGAAATCATCCATGACTTCTCGTCGACAATTAATTCCAATGAACAAACAGATGCAATCCTAATGGACCTGTCAAAGGCCTTCGACCGCGTCCCCCACTACAAACTAATAGGTAAACTTGAAGCAATAGGCATTAATTCACAATTTATATCATGGATATCAGCCTACCTCTGAAACCGTATCCAATATGTAGAAATTACTAACATCAGATCGGACCAACTTGACGTGTACTCAGGAGCACCCCAGGGATCCATTTTAGCCCCCATTCTTTTCCTGATCTACGTGAATGATATGCATACCTGCATTGATCCGAGCGTAACACTGAGGTTATTCGCAGACGACTGCATATTCTATACGGCTGTGCGGAATATTGATGATCAAATGAAACTAAACACTTCCCTAGCGAACATTTCTACCTGGTGCGCAAAATGGGGGATGCAGATTAACGCAACCAAAACAAAAAGTATCACTATAACCCAGAAAAAACAGCCCCTATGCTTTAATTACGATCTAGAAGGTCATATTATAACTCAGACGGACAGTGTGAAATACCTAGGTGTAACAATTGCTAAAAACTAAAGTAGAATATACATGTAAACAATATATGCGCTAAAGCATTTAAACAACTAGGATTTTTGCGACGAAAACTATCAGCGGCCCCCTAAAGCAAAACTAGCAGCGTACTCAACGCTAGTACGTCCCGTTCTTGAATACGCGAGCGTAGTATGGAACCCTCACCAGGCATACCTCATTGATAAGATAGAACACATACAAAATATGGCCCTCCGCTTCATTTACTCGAAATACTCACGGTACGATAGCATACCCGCACTCCGCAACCAAGCTTGCATACCAACATTAAAATGCCGCAGACAGGTGTCATCCTTAAAGTTCCTTTATCTTCTTTATCACGGCGCCCTAAACATAGACAAAGACTCGTATATCCGGCCTCCTTTTTATCATTCACGTAGAACCAGCCATAGCTGTAATATCAGGCCTTTTGTTCCTCGTAGTAACACATTCAAACTTTCCTATTTTCCACTAACCATAGAAACATAGAATAAATTACCTAGTGAAATTGTTGAAGCGCGTTCTTTGCACATGTTTGTTGCTAAAGTTGAAATATTGTATAACTCTCAATAATAATGAAAGTGTGTTGACCTGTGAAATATAAACCTACATCGCCATTATTAGCCCTTGTATGCTAAGACCTTTGAAAAGATTTGTTAAAGTGTCGTATTTTTTGCACTGTACCACTCCTGTATGAGCCTTTAATTAGACTTACAGTATGAATAAATAAATAAATAAATAAGAGTAGGAGAAAGTTCTCTATTATCACACTTGACACACAACCCATTTTTCCCAGGGACCACCGGTGCGATTTCGATCTAGCTTGTGTACTGAGTACAATCGTCCACTGTGCTCCATGCCTTTCTGCTAGAGACAGAAGATGACCTTAACAGCGACATCCAAGAGTATCCGGAACGTACGGAAGAGGCCTGCCAACTCCCTCGACTGGGTGCAAAAGGCTTCCAGGTTTTGTTTGCGGGAAGCTACGAACACTTACACAGAGACGCCTTATCCCCTAGGTGAGCGTGAGTGGACTTGGATCCAAATGTGACAATGAATACGAAGCGAGAAGCTACTGCGGCGGTATTTTAGATGACACGATATCCAATGAGGCATTGGATACATTTTTGCTTCTGACGGTACCTCCACCATATTGTTCCCCGAAGTCAGCGACGTGCTTCGCTTCATCACTTAGTACAGCAGAAAAAGAACTTTTTTATTGATAGCACTACAATATTACTTTGCATCAAGTAGGTGCATTTCAAGGGGGTAACTAACGCCCCGAACCATGCCGTTTATTTTGTTTGCTTACGTATTTTGTTACAAGCGTCGTGCCCCACCCGGATGCGGAGTCACTGTTCGAAGCGGATCGTTTGGTTCCTTCACATTGCAGGCAGTTGTATTCTTGGCAGGTGCCTTATTTTACAGAAAAAGTGTTCCCCCCTGCCATCAGAGGACTACAATATAGCTCTTTTGTCATCAATGTTCTCGTTTAGGTTTGGTGGATCACTAATGAATAACGCGGTGATATAGATGCTCGCAAGTCAAACGCCACGGCCTTCATTACGGCGACTCTCACCTCTATACGTTACTTTGTTGACTGCTACTTTACCACTTGTGTTTTTTATTGTTGAGCAGATGTTCTCTTATACGTTGATTGCTGCCAGACCCTTGCTTCCTTCATCAATGTTTGATAGTATCAGCTTCGGAGAAACCGAGATTCTTTATCGCGCGAAGCCTGTAAAGGGTCGCTATATTAATAATTGGTACACAGACTTGCATAAATCATAAAACGTGCTGCTTTGGTAGTATTTCACGTAAACAGACGACATTACCAAATAATTAAACCATACTCAGAGAAGAACCGGACAGTACACAGCTTCCAGTCCTTCTTTCACGTGTGTACTAGTTTATTCTTTGGTAATATTTATATACCTCCTCCCAACGTTTTAAAAAGGGAACATAGCCAAAGTGCAGTACCGGCATCTCATTGAGAATGGGCGGTTCGGTTCAGAAGCTCTAGCGTACCTGATGTTTGGTTTTTGCTTCAAGTTAGTTGCAACTTTTCCTACAGTAAAAAGTGAAGTTTGTGCTATGGACATATTTTTAAAAGAATCTTTGGGTTTTCACAAGCAAGTAATCATTATTATTAAAAAAAATTCCGGGGTGCCTGTGTTTATACACGTCGGATTGAAAAGGACTGCCTAATATGAAAATTCTGTTCGAGCGATCCTGTCTTTGGCTCTTGTCATCATATGAACAACAGGATAGATCTGCTCAGGCAGACGGTTTTTGCGCGAAACCTTCCGAACCTATTATATATTGAAAAAGACAGGAATTAAACGTTTTCCCCGTCCACGTCGTGGCTCCGTTTTTTTAATCATAACACATCGTTAAAAGGCGCTGTGCTTGTGTTGTCACTCGGACTTGTACTTGCGCGCAGGAAACACGACGGAAAATGAGAAACTTGTCCTCATTTAGCTCCGCCGTATCCCCTAAATAAGATGTAATCGCGGCTTGGTCATCTTTTAGAATTGGGTTCCATGTTTCTATTTATTTTGGTGACAAAGATAATTGGGCCCCTGGCGCTGGATGAAAGGACCCCTTTAGTCTTACAACACGGCCACTTTCACGACGATGGCTTGCTCATGTGGTTATGCTGTTTAGATTTTTATGATGGCTGTCTGTACCCAAGCGTAGAAATATTGTCTAATCTGTTTAAGGCGGCTTCCATGTACTTTCTGGCTACCAATTTTATGCGCCCTTCAATACAGTGTCATTGTATAATAAATGGACTACTTGTTTTAAGCGGACTACATTTTCCCTTGTACCAGCCCGTAAACGCTGCGTGTCTGTGCAGAAATGCAGGGAGAAGCTGTCCAACGCAAGTTGTATAATCATGTAAAGAAATAATACTAGTCAAAATGGATTTGGGACGAAGGGGGTCCAGCTAGGTTTGCGGAAGCATGAAAGGGTAAGGACCGCGGCAGAGTTGAGCAGAAAGTGGGATAACATACTGTATTGCAGAGGGAGCTCTATACGGGCAGAAAAAAATAGAGAGAAGCTTGAACTGACGCGCAAAACTTGAATGCCAAAATTTTGAAGTGATCACTGGCGGACACAAAGTTGAATTTTAGTATCGTTGTGGTGTAGTCGCTGCGGTCGGTTGCATTGCATTTGAGTGACCTTATGCTAAGAAAGACCAGAGTAAGATTCTAGTTTTGGTCACTGTTTTCGTACGACACACAGCAGACTCAAGGTATCATCTCTATCGGTTGCCTTGCACCTTGACAGTATCGCAGCGGCACCTCTTGTTTGGCCGGGTACGAACTATCCGCGTCCGGGGTATATGGAATCGATATCCACCTACAGCAGCTTCGACATTTAGGTCGCGGCTATTCTGCGGTACAAAGAGCATGTGCAAGACGACCCGAGGAAGAACAAACGAGAGGCTGCTGAAGAATAAACAAACCCCGCTGATGATGGTTGTGGCAGGATGCCCCTAGGGATTGGTTTAGATTCGAAGCATCTCATGCTCGGGGCTCACTATCAGCTAGAGGGAAAAGTGTCGCTGCGATCGCACGCCGACATTGGAATTGTGTGTAGTGTGCGAATCGGATTGGCAACAAGTGGCTAGTACAAATGGCTATGGATTAGGCTTCTCGGCTCGGAGGTGCTTGTTAGTTCTGTTTTCGGTATGCTTTACCGTTTTCAGAATGCCACTTTCTGGCATTCAATGGCTATCACAGATATGTTTAAATAACAGCGTGATTAGCACTTAACGCATGTGCTCGTGTTAGTGGTGAGTTTCTTAAGATGAAGGGGTGACCACATGCAGTTTCGGCGACAAGCGACACAGAAAACGTAACTTAAAAGGTACAAGAGCAGAGTGCACTTGGTGACAGCGACAAGCCGAAAAAAAATTAATACACTTCCGGGAATGTACTGTGTCGTCGTCGCTCGTCGCTGCAGTTTACTGTATCACCGCTGCCGCTCGCTTGTGGGCTGCTTCCGGCCAGCAAAAACTAGCGGCCTGTTTTATACCGCATCATACCCCTGGCCGCCGCCGCCCACACTACAGCCACAAAATAAGCTACGCTAGCCCACACTATCCGTTTTCTGCACACATTCAGTTAAGAGTTTCGCATCGCTCGTCGCCGCCGCTGCGTTTACTTACTCCCTGAAGCATGCACTGCCTTGGCAGGCGCAATGGGGCAACATACATAGCAACTCGACAAGCCAGTATTTATTTGTCATTTCAAGCATTCATGCAATTTCATAATGCTTTGCCCTCGTACTTGAAGACTTACTTGCGGTAGCAGGCTTTACTTCTACGTAATTTATACCTGCTTAGACAAAACAAATAAATACAACGGAATTATATCATTTTCGCATCTTTATTGCTGCATCGCCTGCCAAGGCGCGTAGCATACGATATTGAGACTAATGAGAGGGAGCAAGAACACAGCTTTAGACAATATAAATAATTTTTTTCAGCTAAATATTACAAAAAATCAAAGAAAACCTCACCCAGTTTGGAGAATGTAATACCTTAAAAAATATATCCGAGACGGCCCGTTGTATCTGGCAGCGTGAGCCAATGGCAGGACTTCTGCTTTTTTTGCTTTTCTTTGTAACCATCTAATTTGTTTTGCAGCATAAGACCTCCAACACAGTGCCTTACACAAAACAAAATTTGTTGACAGCGGCACTTTGGGCAGCACTTTTTTAAACAAAAAATCAATTTGCGTAGCCACGAAGCCATTGCCGGCCATGCCATGCCGAACTTCCGGCCGAACTACACACTATGGCGGCACTCATGGAGGCGTAGAGTGCTTCCGCCGAATCACGTTGACGCTAGCGCCAGATTCCTTTCTAGGTAAGCTAGTGAGAAACTCTATGGTCCCTCCCTCCCTTGTCGTTGTCGTTGTCTGCCGCCCGCACACCCAATGTGCATGCCTGGCCAGGCACCGCTGATAATGATAATGGCAGGATGGCCCAAGGGATTGGCCAACCAAAGATTCCTATACGAGATAGTTTCGCGTTCAGTCGTCATCTTCTCGTATGGAAACACTGAGTATCACGCTCCAACAGCGCATCCCTGGCAAGGCACCGCTGATGATAATTGTGGCAGGATGTCCATAGGGATTGGCCAACCAAACACGCCATCACGAGATTACTTCGCGTTCACCACCGTCGTAATCTTACCGTGGGGGAACCGGAATAGTATGCGACGCATTCCTCCTCTCCTCAACGACACTCCTCTCCTCTCCGACATTCCTCCTCTCCTCTCTGAGGCTCCTCTCCTCTCCGGTATAGCGCAACGAATGGCAACACTTGTGGCTCCGCGTGCGATAATGCGAAGCAGCTTGGGGTTCGAGACGCGACGCTATCCGCTGCATACTGAGCTGAGGTCACCATTGTAGCTCCGCGGTATAAATGAAGCCCGCGCGCGCTCCGCTCCCCTCTTTCTCCTCCCGCAAAGCCGTGATCAAAATAAAAACTCATGGGAACTTGAATCGACCCCATGGCTGCTTCGCATACTACTTAGAGTTCCCCTACGGGAAGATGGTGAAATTCCTTTATATTTCTATCCTGGGCTACGCACGCTTCACCACCATCCTTTTCCATTTCTTTTTTGCTCCAACAAACGTGTACTACTACTACCTAACTGAGGAGAAAATACACAAATGCTTTTTTCAACAGCTTCCCTGTTGGAAAAGTACTTAGCCCATTTGTGGATCGCTAGAAATGCATGGACATCTCTATCCTTCTCTTTTTCAGCAATTTTGGCATACTGTCACCGTCTAGCACAATTTGTATTATTGATGTCTACTCGACCCAACAGTGGCAGCAGAGACCATTTTATATACCAAAGATGACCCAAACAGCTACAGAACAAAGGCCTCATTTGGACACTTATAAGCAGTTGAGCGCACCGACGGAAGCTTTGCAAGCCAGGATAGCGCGGAGACGCTAGAATATTGAAGATGACAGAATAGAGTAGCACGAGGAGTGGCTCCCTTGCAATATTGCCTTTTCAGCTCTCGAGGACAGTTCATCTTTGCATGGCCGGTTAACTATATAATCGCCATATCCAACCCGCTAAGATGACACAGCAAGGCGGGTGTATTCACAGAGCAAAGTGAAAAGTTTTCTAACATCACAGATCTACTGCTCACGATATAATAACGCTAGTACCGAAAAGAATAAAGATTATGAGGGACGTGAGCCAGGCAGCGCTGGTGAACCGGAGAAGCGCTGCATGGACATAGCGTGTGGTTAAGGCTGAGCTGTCGTATTTTTTTGGCCTGTATTGTTCGATCTCGAAGTGCGGGTAATTTTATCTTGACGAGCCTGCGATCTAAGCTCGTCAACTGCGGAAACATTACACAAATTTCTCCACAGCTTCCTTGTTGGAAAATCACATAGCCCATTTGTGGATCGCTAGGAACGCATGGACGTCTCTTTCCTTTTGTTGTTCAGCATATTTGGCAAACAGTCACCGTCTAGCACAATTCGTAATACTGATGTGTTCTCGACCCAAAAGTATGAGCAGAAAACATTTCATATACCAAAGGTTACCCAAACAGCAACCGAACAAACGCATCAATTGGCTGCTTATAAGCAGTTCAACGCAACGGCGGAATATTGGGGATGACAAGATAGAATAGCAGGAGGACTGGCTCTCTTGCAACGTTGCTCGTTCAGCTCTGGAAGACAGTGATCTTATTGTGCCCGGTTAACTATATTGTCACGTAGACAAAGAGGACGTAGCTGTCTTAAAGGAAAAACAAGTTTATTGCAGCGATCTCATGCTCCCCTGACAACTGAATGCACAGGCGGCGAAGCAGCAGTAAACAAAGTGACGAGCGTAGGCGAATCTTGGCGAATCAAATGCCGCGGCGTCGGCACCACGGGAATTTATCTTTGGGCGCGAGTATTTCTCCAACCGTCAAGTTACACCCGGAACACTGTAGATAAGAGCAGATTATTCTAGGCTGTTGACGTTAGTTCGGAACGCTCTCCCTATCAGAAAAGATAACACATGGGTCATGGAAAAAAATATTGGAACATGCGCTTTCCTTGGCATAACATGGATAAGACAGACCGGCGCAGCCGGGCGGCAAAAGTGAAACATAAACAAACTAACCCTATGCATGGTTCGCGGCATTACCCCCCCCCCTTTCTGAGAGTGCATCGACCCGATGCTAACAAAAATAAGCAGCCCGAACAAAAATAAATAATAAAACAGTAAAGTTTGTCATCTTGCGTAGAAAGGTTCTAAGTGAGCCACATGGGCAACTTTGGGCTGCGTGCGTCGCCTGATGTTTCGGAATCACCATCAGGGATTACCTCGTAGGTAATGTGGCCAAGAAGTTGTAGAATCCGGTAGGGTGCGAAATTTCGTCGTAAAAGCTTCTCATTGAGTCCACGTCGTTGGATTGGAGAAAAACGCGCACACGATCACCTGGGTGGTACTCGGCGTGTCGGTGTCGGAGGTTGTAGGGTCCGGCATCCACCAACTGCTGGCTCATTGCTAAAACTCGAGTGAGCTGGCGGACCTCCTCCGCACGCGGAATTTATCCTTGGACGTCTGCGTTGAGGTCGTCGTCGTCTACGTGTGGAAGCATATCGTTAATTATAGAAGTCAGCAACTTCCGTAGAAGACCTGGAACGGTGCCGTCTGCGTAGTTTCCTGGATAGCCGTGTTGTACGCAAACGGGACATGCGGAAGGACTTCGTCCCAAGTGATATGTTCAACGTCGGCATACATAGACAGCATATCCGCTATCGTCTTGTTCACACGTTCCGATAGTCGCTTTGATTCGGGGTGGTAGGCCATCGTTCTTCGGGGGTCCGTGTTGCTGTAGCGTAAGATTTCTGACAAGAGCTCCCCAGTGAACGCCGTTCCGCGGTCCGTGATTAGGGCTTCAGGGGCTCCATGCCGCAGCACAACTTGGCTTATGAAGAACTTTGCGACGTCTTGAGCTGTACCCCGCTGAAGAACGGCGGTCTCTGTGTAGCGTGTCATGTAATCTGTCGCTACGACAATCAACTTGTCCTCGGATCGTGACGTACCAAAACGGGCCCATAATGCCCGTTCGGATCATTTGGAAGGGCTTCGATTGGAAGGGGATTAGCTGGAGAAGTCCTGCGGGTCTCGTCGGCGGCGTTTTTCTTTGCTGGCAGTCACGGCAGCTCGGATCGTATTGAGACACATTGGCTGTAAGGCGCGGCCAGTAGTACTTTCCCTTGATTTTTCCAATTGTGCGTGCTGCGTCCAGATGTCCGGACGACTGGTCGTCAAGCCACGCTTCCAAAATTCTTCACGAAGGTCGGCAGGGATTACAAGAAGATAACTTGTTCTGGTTCCGGGGTTGAAGGTTTTTCACCAAGACGGAGTTTTGAGGCCGAATGCTGGTAAGTTGTGTTTGAACGCCCAAGGCAAGCCGACACTTCGTACTTTGAGGTAGCCGATTATGACGCGTAACTCGAAGTCAGCACGTTGCTGGGCGGCTAGGTTGCTCCAGAACACGGCTCTGAAGAACGCTCTTTCTGCATCCGGTTCTTGAGGTGGTGGGTTGGCGGGTGCGCGCGATAGGCAGTCGGCGACGGAGTGTTTCCTGCGGAATTTATAGTCGATTGTGACGTCAAATTTGTGTAGGCGCGAGCTCCATCGCCGAAGTCGGCCAGACGGGTCCTTCAAATTGGCGAGCCAACACAGCGCATGGTGGTTTGCACCTCCTTGAACGGTCTCCCATACACGTACGGTGGAAATTTTGTAATGGCCCATATATTATCGAGGCACCCTTTCTCGGAGGCAGAGTAGTTTTTCTCCTTTGGCAGACCACGGCTAGCGTAGCCGATTACCTTTTCGGAACGTCTTTGCTTTTGGACGAGTACGGCACCCAAGCCTGTCACACTGGCGTCCGTGTGCATTTCCGTCTCACGTTTTCGTTGAAATGAGCAATCATGGGCAGGGTTTGCACGCGTTGTTGCAGCTCGCAAAATGCTTCCTCTTGGGCATTTTCCCAGCTGAAAGGTGTGCTATCTTTTGTCAAGCGCGTGAGTGGCTCTACAATGTGTGCGAAGTTTGCGACGAAGTGCCGATAGTATGCGCACAGTCTGACAAATCTTCGCACGCCCTTCTTGCCTTTCTGTCTTGGGAAGTTCACTATGGCTGACGTTTTCGCAAGGGCAGGCAGCACTTCCGCGGCGTTCACGATGTAGGCCAAAAACTTGAGTTCCTCGTACGCAAAGCGACTTTTCAGGCTTCAGCATCAATCCCGACGTACGGATAGCGTCGAGTACACACTCGAACATTGCAATGTGTTCATAATAGTCCGGGCAAATACCACATCCTTGTCTAGGTATACGAGGCAGGTGCACCACTTCACGCCAGTTAGCACAGTGTCCATGACTCTGAAACGTTGCTGGCGCCGTGTAGAGCCCAAAGGGCATCACCTTGATTTCGTTTTGGTCGTCCGGGGTTATGAATGTAGTCTTCTCTTGACCTTTTTCGTCCACTTCTATTTGCGAGTAGCCTGTTTCAGATCCATCGATGAGAAGTACTTCGCGTGGCAGAGGTGGTTGAGGGTTTCGTCGATTTGTGGTAGGGGGTACACGTCCTTTTTGGGGATCTATTTCATGCGCCGTTATTCAACGCAGAACCTTAGTGCGCCGTCGATGGTGACGCGCGATGTGCACGTTCCACTTGGCGCAACGAGATGGCCTCCTGCTGTGCGTGGGTTCTTGCTATCCTATCTCGTAACTTTTTTCAGCTTAGACGCGAATGACTCCACTCATTACTGAGTAGTCCACTCCCGTGCCGATGAGAGCGACCAAGTCAAAGCCGTCGATGGACAACTGGCTGTCGGATGCCGCTTTCTTCGAGTTCTGGGTGCGTCAGGGCGTCGTATATCAGCTAATTCGTGTTGGGGGTCGGGCACTACGCGTCGTCATTATCGTCCTCTTCTCAGCGGCAGGCTCTGCCCTTTCGGGTACGCGTCGCGTCGGGTCGGTGTCGTCGTGTTCGGGAGTCACGTCCGGGTTGAATCTGTTCATCCGGCTGAGGGCATGTCGTGAATCATGGTCTTCGGCGAGTCGTTGCATTGCTGGAGAGTTTTCATTTTTCCGAAGTTGCTGCTTCGAAGTTGCTGCTTCTAGTTTCCCCTAAGTGCGTTTGGAGAACTCTGATGCGCGAAGCCTGCGTTGCTTCGACGGCTTGGTAATCGATATGGGTAGTGTGACGGCGAACGGTTGAAGTGCGCTGGAGCTTGGTTGGCGGTGGAAAGGTAGTGTTCGCTTTCGGTAGGGTGCTGGCCGGGCCGGGGGCGTGGTGCGTCGACAGGGAACCCTCGCAAACGGATCCTCTTGTCGGGGCAGTGACGGTAGATGTGGTTGGCCTCTCCACAGTTGGAGTACCGCGGACGATTATCTCGCGTTCACCACACGGCGGTCTTCCTTGGGGCGGGGGGTGGCACCGCAGGTGGTCCGGTCGGCGACAGGTGACGACGGTATGGAGCCTCTGGATGATACGAGGCAGGCGGGGGAGTTCGATGGACAGCAGCCGGGTAGGCCATGGCTTGCGGCTCGCGGGGTGCTTCTGGCGTCGTTGATGTTCCCAGGAGTTTGCTAAACTTCTTCTATAAAGACGTCGGTAAGGGAATTGATTTGGTGTGGTGGCGGCCTTCGAAGAAGTTTCTGCAGCTCCTCCCTCACTAGTTAGTGCTCGCATAGTCTCGCGTAGGGTGTTTGCCATAATCCGCATTGTGTCGAACTGGTTCGCACTGGCCGTGCCAACAAAGTTCCGGTAATACTGATTAGCACGCATTTCGAGGGCCTTCTCAATTATTCTGGTTTATGTCGCAATTTCGGCGGCGGTTTTGAGCGATTGCGCACAAGTCCAGCGAACACTTCCTCCTTCACACCGCGCATCAAGAAGCGTAACTTCTTTTCTCCACCATGCAAGGCCACCAAACCTGACAATCTTCTTTATTTCCTTGACGAACACAACAATGCTTTCGTTAGGTTATTGCGTCCACGTCTGCACCAACACTTCGGCCCGGACGTTCCACACAACCGTATTGAATATCGTTAAAAATTGGGTTCTGAAATTGTTCCAAGACTCTACGGAGCTCTCATGTTTTACGAACCAGATCCGTGCTGAGTTCCCAAGGTAGAAGAACCCTTGCCTCAGTGGCTCCGCGTCGTCCCATCGGTTAAACAGCCTGACCCGTTCGACCTGCTCCAACTAGTCTTCGGGGTGACTTAGGGAATAATGAGGTCTCCCTGGGTTTTTGTAGAACGGGAGCAAGATTGAAAGCACTGGTCATGGTGCCTGCGCTCATCATGGTGGTTTTCACGGTGCCTTCTTAGTTGACGTGATCCGGAAGCAGTCCAAAGTTTGGTTGAAGACCTTGCTGTCGGCGACTGACACGAGATGGGCTTGGTTGTCGGCTTGATCAGGGCTTAAGGTGCATGTTCTAAGCACCCCCACCAGATGTCACGTAGACAAAGAGGACGCAGCTGTCTTAAAGAAAAAAACAAGTTTAGTGGAGTGAACTCGTGTTCCCCTGACATTTCAATGCACAGGCGGCGAAGCAGCCATCAACAAACTGACTTGTGTAGGCGAATCTCGGCGAATCGATTACCGCGGCGTCGGCACCGCGGGAATTTACGTTTGGGCACGAGTGTTTCTTGAACCGTCGAATTACATCCAGAACACTGTAGACCACAGAAGAGTATTCCAGGCTGGTGACGTCAGTTGAGAACGCTCTCCCCATAAGAAGAGATAATACATGCGGCGTAGTAAGATAGAATTGAACACGCCCTTCGCTTGCCATAACACAGACCGGGGCAGCCTGGCGGCGAAAGCCAAACATAAAAACAAACTTAATGCATGGTTTGCGGCAATATAATCGTTATACCCCACCCGCTAAGATAACACAGCGAGGCGGGTGTATTCACAGAGCGAAGCGAAAAGTTTTCTGACATATCACATATACTGCTCCCGCCAAAATAACGGTAGTACCGAGAAGATGAAGGATTACGCAGGACGTGGGTACAGGCAGCGCTTGTGCAACGGGAATGAGCTCCGCTAAAATAGCGTGTGTTTAGGGTGACCTGTCTAATGAGCACAAGGTATTCGCACTGTCTCGCCGGAACTGTCATATGTGGCAGCGCGATGAATAATGCCCACTAGCGGGAACAGTAAGGTACAGTCAATATTTACATAGGCAGAACAGTACAAAACACACATAACAGAAGCCCATATAGCATAGCCGGGTACGCCAAATGTTGATAACAATACGCATAAGTAAACAACACAAGCAAGCTATGCTGCAGTGTAACTTCAATAGGCCTTAACCACGGTAAATGATTGTACGACGAGAAACACAACAACACTCACAGTTAATATTAAATTTTGGACGCAATCCCCTGTTCGTACCCTACAAAAAGAAAAACCCTAGCGATCAATAGGAAGAAGGGTCCAAGCTATAAAGAACCTCGCCATACCATGGCGACGTGCGGTTTCTTGATAGCACCAGAAAATAAAAGTCTTGACCTTCTTCCGGTGGCAGAAACTAATTCTTCTATTTCCACCAAAAATGTCTAATTTTTTACGCAAATTACGGAACTGGTGAGAATAATTATAATATTTATGGAAGGAGATTTTGTGCTACTAAGGTAGCCCTGATGGGGCATGTCCAATCAGGAAGAACCGAAATTTGCCGGGTAGTTCATCCCTCCTCCTCAATATGTGCAGGGTGACATGGTCCTGATATTTCTGTCAGGTGGCGCACCGCTCATGGGAAGGTGGTGTAACAGGTAATGCTATCTCTAGAGTTTGCTTGAACTCCCGTATTTCTTTAGTCGCCTATCCAGGAAAATCACAACTTCCAATCGTCCAGATGTAGGCTATACGAGATGGTATGGCAAAAAGTGCGGTCGAGACACAAGTTGGTATGCCTTTTTTGGCATGTGAAATCTAGAATATCTAGCATGTGAAATCTAGAAATCTAGAGGCATGTGAAATCTAGAATATGGGTATTCCGTAATGGCAGTAGGAGATAATGCCTGTTCACGCAAAAGCGATTGTTTGTTGGAGGCCACAGGCAGTGTTTGTGTTTCTCGGGCTACGGTCTTGTGCATACTTGCATTGCCATCCTTCCATGCCCTAATTTTATCCTGGCTCATTATGTGTGTGTTTCCCGAGGCATGTCGTAAAGTATGATTACCTTTTGTTTCCCATACAAGGTACCCTGAATTGTATAGAAAACTGGTTTCTATGACAATACTGCTTCATCGAAGAGAATCCTCAGCGACTTGCGGAAAGGTGGAGGAGGCCAAAGTATGTTCCTTTAATGAGTCTACTGCGCTCAAGGTGTCTCATTCCTTCTTTTGGCAGCGCCGCTGTGATAAATGTCGTTTCGGGTCGATAGAATAAAGAAATTACAGCGATGCTCCGAGGCAAATATTTTACAAAATATTTCGCGTTCTTCGGCCTACACTGACCTATCATGAGGGGTGACTGGTTAGGTCAAAAGCAGCTGTGATAGAAAAAAGTGTTTAGTTGTTTCTTTTCGTCGTTCACGGGTGGTTGTGGGCATAAACGAGTAAAAGAGCAAATTAACATCTTTTCAGCGTTTCCCGTCTCGAGTGTATGCGTCATGACTCGAAGAAGATACTTTTTTCGTTATTAGATTTTATGTAAATCAGCAGCGCGCGCCGCACATCGATGCACTGTTTAGTGTTATGTAGCAATCTGCTAATGCGCTGCGTTGTATATTCCACTTGCAAACGTCGTCTTGGCGCTGTTGTAATAGTTTGACGATCGTATGGGTGTTCGGTATAGAATTTTTGTTCATGAAGAAGGCTCAAAAAAGTTGGGAAAAGTTTTAACACGAAAGTGTTTTATGCCAGGAAACTCAAAACTTCACTCACGTCACATCCGTCAGAAAAATGGCGCCAGTACAAGAAAAGCAGAAGAAACGGCTGAAATAGTTTTTTTACGTGGACAGTGCTGCAATCCATGAGTGGTAAAGCAAAGCAGTGCATCATGACTCTAACGAGCGCCGACAGTTGGCGCCTTGATCGGACAGCGCAAGCAGCGTCGCTGCTCAGCGCTATTTCGCCCCAAAAAAGCAACGACGCCTACGGGCGAATACAGCGAAGTAATGATTAGGTGCGAAGGGGAAAGCCAGCGGGAAGCAGAATGCGTTAGCGCGTTCACGGTCCAAGCTATGGATTGGCCCTCCCGCGTACCACAAGCTGAGGTCGTCGCAACGCAACCGTCTGCTGCACCAGCCACATAGCAGGTACGAAGTTTTCGCACCTTCGCCGAAGCGACCCGCCAGCAGGACGTCGCTCGCCAAGCTCACTCACAAGACAGCGGCCGACCCACAAATCATGCTCCATTCGCTGCAGATTCCGGTACACATTTCACTTTCGTGTTTTACAGATTCAGATGACGGAACAATCAATCAAAGTTTTTTGCTAGCGCTCGGTGTCAAGGATATTTTTTTTTTAATTGTTGTTCTCACACAACGAGACAGATTTTTTTATGTTCACATTTCCCAAGAGTAGTAACGCCTCAACTGCATAGCACCTTTTTTAACTGGGCTATGGTGTAGAGCAGGGGTTGGCAACCTGCGGCATGCGGGGAAGTATTTGGTGGCCCCCAGCACGTAATGCGACCCCCCTCTCTACAACGTGCTGTCCGAAGTCCGACACCTCAGGTTTCTTGAAATTGTGTTAGGCGGGAGACAACAGCAAAGAACTGATCTCTTCCAGTTGGCATTTTCCGCCATCTTCACCCTTAGAGGAAACATTGACAATTTTTTCAAATAATATTTTAAATTCATTTTTTCCGATTTCCCTGCAGAGCTGTCCTCCTACAAGATGTGTCTTTGGCCCTCCATGGCGGCTGCTTTATGCAAGTTGTCCGCTCCTCGCAAAAGGTTGCCGACCTTTAGGTGGAGGAGTGAGTCATTTTTTGTGACGAAAAGATTCAAGTTGTTTTCTATCTTCTGAAGGTCTCCCGATTTGTGATGCTGCGCTTCAAGTGTTTCTCTCTGACACTTTAAAAATCACAAATGAGGGGACAACGGCACCAACTGTGCGGCAAAATATAGGAACAAAAACAGGTTGACTTTTCAATTTATGAGAAATTCACCATTTTCTTTATGCGCTTGGAATGTGCAGCCAGTACCGCTTGAGAATCCTATTTTTATAAAAGATGCATACAGACACACAGACATCTTTATATATATATACCTTTACAACGTTTGTGTATAGTAGACATACCCGAGGAAATTTTGCACGTATTGTTAGATGTGTCGTCTGATGTGCTTCGTGACTTGTCACGTTACTCTCTTGTTCTTACTACTACCGCTGATGGGTGTAAAGACGGCAGAGATCACAATAGACGGTTGTGATTACCACAGCACAATGGAAGGCTATAACGTAAGTAGCGTTGTCAAATAGTACCAGCAAATATTAAGATGAAAATGCTGCTGTGGTCGTGTCCATAATGTTCTGTTTACAACAGCAGCAGATATTGGGGTGATTGCAGCGTTCGCTGACCCGATGAAAAGTCAGTTTGGAAGTAACGTGACAGTTAGTGTGCCACGTGTTACCACAATCGATAAAACGTAATATTTAGCTCGTCAAACAATAATGCGAAACTTGTAACTTTAAAGCATTCATCTGGTACCAATTTCAGTGAGCTTGATGGGATGGCCTTCGAGCATGAGAATATTATAAACCAAGATATGGCTGCCTTCTAGAAACCCTGACTGGCCTTTAGGTGAACATATTAAGTGTTGCGTCATCTTCTTCGCACAAGAAAAGATAGCTTCGTGTGCAGTTTTCAAGGTGTTTGCAAAAATCCTGGGCGGGGTTTTGCAAACACAACCACTAAAGGGCCTTGGTCCGCTTGCCATTGTCAAAGCTCTTTTGAACACGCGTAAATCCTTGCTTAGTTGCCGCCTACTCAAAGAACAGAGCTTGGAATATTATTTGTGGCGAATACAAGCAACAATATTGGATGTCTAAAGAGCAGCCAACCGGCAGCAAATTAAATGTACCAAAAATGTGAAACTACACCCAAACTTTTTACTATATTTCCTGCTGAGAGACTTCTCTTTAAACAACCTTATTTTTTGCGGTTTGTACCGCTGATCAACAATGCTTCTACAACTGGATAGAAATTCTGGCGATCGTTCACATCTTAGATGTAGTACACCCCCCATAACTACTCTAGGGGGAGAGGGGAGACTGTTTTCTGAATTCTTGCGTGGATCCGAATGTATCAGTGTTTCACGCACATTGTTGCATGCATCCATTCGATCACGTTAAGGGTGGCAGCACGGAGCTTTCCGAGGTCAGCGGTGAACAAAGAGGAAGACATGTACGTTGATGCACCAGGATCATGAGGTAGCCAGTCAAAAATGATGTAAAGAAGAAAGGCATCAGCGCGAAGCTGCTGCTGTAATACTTTATTCTAATGTGGGGACTAGAGAGCCCCCTGGGTGCCCACGCTTGTATCTTCTACATTTTTTCAATAGATTTTGGCTTGCCTGTCAAAATTCAGTAATTTGCAAGTGATTATACACACAGTCAGTCCACTTTTTGCAAATTCTACGGCATATAATATTTTTCCGTATTTACCGTGTTTCCACAATCCTAAGCCACACGGCTTTTGCTAAAATTAGCCATAAAGCATGTGGGAATGTAACAATGACTCAAAAGAAAAACTCACTGCAAGGTGGTCTGCAGTATTGCCAAGAATTGTTACGCTTTCAAATATCCCAGTCAATTCACATCGCAACCACACGTAAAATTCATGTGTGAAACCTTTGTTAAACCCATTCTTCAATAGGCATACCTTACCAATCTCTTGACCCTATACCTGGGGCACTTTTAATGCCATCCTAATGACAGTTTACACTGTAGAGGTGGCCTCGTGACCTCATAGACTTCTTAACATGAACTACTAGAAAACATAGCACAGGTATTTTAATTCTATATAACCCTACAGTTGACAGGGAGGACATCTGCAGAAAATATTTCTAGAATACATATGAATCAGTGTTCTTATTCGGAGGTTTAGAGGGGAAATTGTTCCTGGGTCTAGTGCGAGAGTATTCACTGGTACATCGCATTTGCGCCATTTCTTTCATGAGGTTCTCTGTTTGTCTATGAATTAATTTTGACAAGTGTGTTTCATGACGCGTCGTCGTTGGATTTCCATGAAGCTTTGGTTTTTATATCCTACGACATTTATTATTTATTATTTATCCCTCACGTGCATCATATCACTACGTATTACCCATCCTGTTTTAGGCATTTCCACACACCTGACATAGCCGCGATTACGAGCTGCGCGATGTACATATAAAAAAATAAACACTTAGTGGCAGCGTACTGCAACGGCATTCTGAAGGCTTGAGACCGAAACCGCTGAATTACCCATCAGCTTTTAAATGAATCTTTACGGCGGCGGCCATTGCAGTTCCTGAACACAATTATTACGTCAACTGCAGGTTTTTGCAGAGTAGCGCATTTAAGGCTTTCACCTAAAGTAAACACATCTTTAGAGTTATTTGAGAGTTCATTTGAAATTTAGGACGTCTTGGTGAGCCTTTATTCAGAGACAGTTCAAACGAACTGACAAAACTTGGTTTCCTCTTTTGAGACAGCTTCATTAAATCTATTACCTATTATTTGTCACCATGCTAGCTGTAGCCTGCCTCGTGCAACGTGTCCTTTATGAAACTAGAGAACAGCACAGTCATGAACTCTCATTAGTAGTCAGAAGTGGGAAGCACACTGTTACAGCCCATTGAAAATAATAATTTAATGGCAACAGCACACCTAGGACAGTTTTTATTGGATAGGGTAAATGCCAATAATTTTCGGGCAATAAAGGCAACACCCCGAGAAGATGTACCCCCACCACACCTGGCTTTTCTAAATACCACGTAACTATGCAAGAAATTTGTGTGTTTTGAGTTTAGATACGTTGCTTGTACACACAACACACTTGGCCGATTGCAATGCCATAATTCCAAGACATCATCTAGCTTTTTACGGAGGTCTCTACAGTTGCACTGTATAACATTTTCTCTTCCGGTTATGTAGATTTAGGCGCTACTGGAACGTGGGTGTGCTTATGTTTTGTCTCTCGGGGCTTGCATCGTTGAAGTAGGTTTCTTGAACTTTTCTGTTGGTTAGGACGCCGCAGCCCGCTCCTTTGGCTGCAATGCAGGCATGAACGCTCCGAAGTCCATTTCCTCGGCAGATGCCCGGAGGGTGTCTAGCGGACCGGGGCCCTGGACTTCGCACCCTTTCGCGTCACCTTGGTTTCAGCCACGAGCGCCACGGGCGCGGGAAGTGCCTCTGGTGGGCCGGGTAGTGGGGCTTGGTTGGGCGCTGCAGCGGGACCTTCCATGCCGTCTACTTCATGCGCTCAAGTGTGCCTAGGGCCGGTAGTGAGGAAACTGTGAGGCAGCAGAGCCCCCGCGGCGATCGCAATCACCACACTCGCTGGATATCACCCCAACCCGCGATTCCTCACCATTCTGGACTGCCGTAAGCGGTCTGGCAAGAGCCGGCCCACCGCAGCCCCTACAGGTAGGTGTTGTTTGGGCACCAGGTTGCTGCTCAACCGGTGGTTTGAACGGCAGCATGTCATCAAGAAGGCAGCACTGTGTTGCCGTGTTGACCAAACGCGGCCAGAACCAGAAAATATGGAGCGAGATTCCAGTTCATTTTATGCGCACTATCGTAAAAAATTTCCCCGCATTTCCCCGAGGGGAAGAATGTGAAAGTGCGAATGCATGAGTTGAATTTGCGCGGTTCGGTAATGTTCGCGAAAGAGAGATCACACACACACACTCACACAACTACAAAGAAAGAAAGATGCATTTATTCACAGGCACCTATTTGTGTTGTTGTGCTTGATTGCTAGAGCGGATCTCAGCTTTAAAATTTCGTGTCAGTACTACTTTAAGCGGGTGCATTAGCCCTTCTCACGCCCGATTCCTGGCCAATCGCCCACGTGGGTATGTGCCATGCACAGACACCTATTTGTGTTGTCGTTGTACTTGATTGCTAGAGCGGATCTCAGCTTTGAAATTTTGTGTCAGTAGTCCTTTAAGCGGGTGCAATAGCCCTTCTCACGCCCGATTCCTGGCTAATCCCCCACGTGGGCATGTGCCATGTCAGCGGCCAGGCAGCGCGCGCCCATCTCCCCCCGTTGCCAAGGAAGACGAGGAGATTCCTGGCCAATCCCCCACGTGGGTATGTGCCATGTCAGCGGCCAGGCAGCGCGCGCCCATCTCCCCCGTTGCCAAGGAAGACGAGGAGCGCGCGCACCCGCAGCTGTTGCTATGTGGACGGACGGCGGTCACCGGAATTCAGGGTCGCTTATAAAGTGCATTCGCACTTAAAATATTTCTCGCAACTTTTGTCCTGGTTTCTTACCCCACTGCGGCAAAATACTAAAACATCTGACGTAGCTTAAACTGATTGCGTTGATCCTAGTATCGGCACCATTTTGTGACGAAACCGATGCGGGGACCACCAGGCCCGCATGTCTTTTAATGGCGGATGAACCTATGCAATAAGGATACTAGGCGGCAGCTGCAAATGGCCACCTTTTTGTCTGTAATATTTTCAACGTACTCTCGGCCACGCAATGAATTGAGAAAAAAGATCGTCACACCACTAGGGAAAAAACTTGTTCGCGTTTATGAAGCGGTTCGTTGTCATCAGAATCGCTCTCATATCTGTGATAGGGCATTCTTCTCTTCGCAGTGATCCTTGGAGCGTTGGTGATGCCTGCCCTTTGCGGAATCAGTCGAGGGCAAGTTGCTTGTCTCCGAGTTCGTCATTCTTTGATGAGCTGACACTTCCCGTGGTAGCTCTATATGAAATGCGTGTCGGATCGTTTGTGTTATCTTAGAAACGTCAATGTACCAGCTCAGCATCTTCACCGTCTTTCTCTGTGAGGCTTTCCTTTTCTTTTTCGTCGTCCTGATCAATTGGCAGTTGATAAGTTGCAACCAAGACGTTTTGTTTAGATTTGTTGTTCTGGCTTGTCGCGGAGTCAGCCAGCTTAGCTGTTTTCGCCTATTTCGTTCTACGTCGGTATTTTGAAGTCGTTTCTGCGTTTTCGTTTGGGCAACACATTCTCCTCTGAAGCCGTGTTTGTGTGATGACATTAGATGGGTAAGTCAGGGCTTCTATTTTGGTGTCGACAACTCTCCTGTTCTAATTCCTTCACCTGTGATTGTGGGCCTTCATTTGGTCTTGCGGATTGATCCTATTTTACCCGCTAAAACCTTTAAACAAGACGGATCTGCAGGTCCCTGCACAGCGTGGTTATTGGTGAAATTGTTCATTATGTTTGTTGTCGTTGATCCAGAAATTTCTTCTTTGTCATTGCAGTCGTCTAAGCGCGAATAGGTGCAGGTGCCTCCCCTCGGTTATTCCATGAATTAAGCCTTTCTTTAAAGATTGCATCTTGTTCACCGAAATCTGGCCCATGAAGTTCATTCAGTGAATTCGTCAAATGGCTGTTTTCATTCAATGTAAGTCGCATACAAAATTTCCATTTATATGCGACTTCACATTGTTTTGATAAGTCCTCCAGATCGACGAGTTCTTCAATCTCACGGTGCAGTTCCTTCACTATTTCATACTTTTCTATCACAAGGTTTTCAGGAAAATTAGATGGCCGATTGATGTTTTTTTCTTTCATCTGTGATTATATGTCATCCATTAGTGCGGCGACGTCCTTTCGAATTAGGCTTTGTTTTTGGCCAAGGGCTTTCATGTTCATTCTCGATATCGTTAATATCTACGTGGTCGTTGAGAAGGATCACTGCCTGTGTAAGATCGAAGCCGTTGTCATTGCCTTTCAGTGGTTCTCTTGAGCGTTCCGCCAAGAATCTGTAAAGTTGTTGGGGGCTTGGGTTCCACTTTGAGCTAATGAGCTAACAGTAACAGGTAAAGTAGAAGAATTCAGGATCGCCCGGTAGAACCCATATTCGGCTCTTACCAATAAAGCAGAGTTTAAGACAGAGGAAGCCAGCGACAACCTTATACGCATTATTACGGAGTGTGCAGTAAAAGTCGGGGGCACGATCGCTAGAAAGGGTACTGGTAAACGTTCCCAGGAGACGAAAGATCTAATTAGGAAACGGCAACCCATGAAAATCTCCACCCCAGCTGACACCATAAAACTAGTAGAGCTTTTGAAGTTATACAAGAAGCGTAATACAGGTGACATACGGAAGTGTAATATGGAGACGATCGAATGCACTGTAAAGAACGGAGGTAGCCTGAAAGCAGTGAGGAGGCGTTCTGGCGGGGCGGGGGGGGATCAGATGTATGCACTTAAAGATAAGCAAGGCAATGTCATCACAAATAGGGATTACATAGTCACAGTAGCCGAGGAGTTTTATAGGGATTTCTACAGTAGCCGGGACATCCAGGATAATGCCGAACTAGAAAGTGGTTCAGAGGAGATAGACATCCCACCATTCACGACTTAACATGTAAGAAATGCTTTGAAAGAAATGAACAGGGGAAAACACTTCGTGAACATCAGATAACAGCTGACCCTCTTGAAGGATGTCGGTAAAATTGTACTTAAAAAACTGGCAATGCCTAATGACTTCAAGTGTGCCGGTCTAATCCTAATCCTAATCCATAAGAAAGGTGACATGAAGGACTTGAAAAATTACAGGCCGAACAGCTTACTGTCAGTAGTCTACGCGGTGCTTACCAAGGTAATCGCTAACAAAATTTCTGCAACCTTAGATTTAAGTCAACCTTAACAACAAACAGGGTTCCGTAAAGCTATTTAACAATGGACTATATTCGCACGATCAATCAGGTGATACAGAAGTGCGCTGAGTATACTGAATCCCTATATATAGCCTTCATAGATTCATATCCTTCATAGATAGCTTTCGCGGGACGATCATCAGAACTCCGTGTCCGATGGTTTATGGCGCCGTAAGGAAAGAGTTAAAAGCCACTTCAGCTCTCGCGTTTTTGCGCGTTAGGCCTCAGTTCTTTATCTCTAGGCATGGTGGGCTCGGGCAATAAGGATTTCCCTCCAAAAAAAAGAAAGGTGTAGAGACAGACCACTCACCGTCGATGATAAGGCCACTCCGCTCCACCACACAGGCCAGTCCCACTCGTCTCCCACGGGGATCGGAAGGTCATGAAGGGAAGTTTCCCCGGCAGGAAAACCAATCCATTCATTTTGTCGTAGGCGGCGCGCAGCCGCCCTGCTTCGTCGTTGTCGACTTCTTTCTTTTTTCACTCCCCGAGCTGTTGTTAGTCACACTACGTTCACGAGATCGTCACATTAGGCGACGGCGACATCTTCGATCCTGTCGGCGGCGCCTGTAAAATTTGGTTTGTTGTTGAGGTGAATGGTGTGGTCGTGGAGGGTGGTGAAAGACCCGTTGACGAGACGCGGCAAGTAGATGATTAAAAAAGAAGTCTAGTGGCATTCATTTTCACGGACAATGAAACATATCATAAGACAAAGGAAAACGGGATTACAATTAAAAGGCGCCGCAGCCCACAAGGGGGGTATCGGGGCACAATCCCTAATGGGGCCCGGAGGCCAAAAAGGTCCCAAACCGCCGCACGGTTAGCTAGAAAAGTGCGTGAGTTCTGGCTCCCAGAAACAGCCACGGGAGCGAGTCTTCGTGCGACGGCTCTCAGTACCAGCTCTCGACAAACTCATTGAAGAAAGCGTGAGCAAGGCGCAAGCAAAGCCGCCTCCTCACAGCAGCGCACCTGTGAATTACGGGTTTGACCTCCGCCCCCACCCCCTCGGTCGCCCAAGGTGAGGAGAACAAAAAAGCAGCCGGCGAGGCCCATACAAAGGGCTGCGACTCGCAGGAGTCCGAGGAGGCCTTCCATCGCTGCCTTCCAAGGAGGGGTTTTACTACGAGGCCACGAGAAAGAGGGGGGTCATCGTCCCGACAGGTCTCTTCGGCGCTGTCATCATTACAATCCTGTCGGCTGCGCAAGTAAACTTTGGTTCGTTGTTGAGGTGAATGGTGTCGTCGTGGAGGATAGTTAAGGGCCCGATGACGAGACGAGGCAAGTAGATGATGAAGAAAAAGGTGTTTTTACACCTATTTACACAGAGGATGAAGCATAACATAAGACAAAAGAAAAACTGGATTACATTTAAAAGGCGCTGCGCGCACGAGAAGGGAATCGCGGCACAATCCCTGACGGGGCCCGGAGGCCAAAAAGGTGCAAAACCGCCACATGGTCGGCTGGAAAGGTGCATTGAGTTCTGGCTCCCAAAAACCGCCACGGGAGCGAGTCTTCGTGAGACCGCTCGCAGTCGCAGCTCTCGACAAAGTCATGGAAAGCTTGGGCCAGCAGGCCACAAGCAAAGCCGTCTCCCCACAGCAGCGCAGCTGCCAATTGGGGTTTTGACATCCGCTTTCCCCCTGTCGGTCTCCGGAGGCCAGGAAGACAAAAAAGCCTTCCCCGACGCCGAGTAAAAAGTCGCCGGCGAGGCCCATACAAAGGGTTGCGACTCCCTGACGTCCGCGGAGGCCGTCCATCGCTGCCGCCCAAGGAGGGGGACACAACAAGGCCGCGAGAAAGGAGGGGGTCATCGTCCCGACAGGGTTCTTCGGTGTTGTCATCATTACAGTCATCTTGTCTTAACACACAAAGCATCAATATAAAACGACTGGCGTAGCGAAGCGGGGCCTATGTGCCCGTCTAACAGTAGCTTATACGCGAGCGCTTTTTTTTCTTGGCTTGTCTGCGGGTCTCACGATGTCTGTTGCCAGTACTATATCATGGGTCACACCTGGCCGAGCAGATCTACAAAAAAAAATTGTTTTGGCGGTTCGAAGATTTTAAGCTTTGAATCCACGCCCGTGTCCTCCTCAACAGGAAGCATGCCGACCTTCCCACCCAGAAGATCACGCAATTAATCTTTTAAAAGTGCGTTTTTTTCTGTGTATAGTTCGCCGTTTTTGGGGCATATGCCACAGAAGAGACATTCAAAGCGTTTTGTACATTTCACTAGGAACAGAAACAGCAATGCAAAAATGCAGCATTTTGCTGCGTAAAACCCATGCGGGCTCACGTCGCATATCTACCCAGACAATAAAACACTGATAATGTCTTACTAGGATGTCTGAGCGTTGATGTGGACAGACCAAATGATATATTTGGACGTGGCACATTTTTTTGGTGTGAATTCTCTTTATCATTTTAACGCATCACTTCAGAGTATGTTGAAAAAGATCTTTCCTTCAGAGAAACATATTCCAACAACACTATGACAACAGATCTTGTGGCTGGCTGTATCATTATGATGTGATTGCCTAATTTGTTTTCCTTGTTGCCTCTGTACACTACACTTTTGGCAGCATTACATAAAAGTAGGCTCGATGATTTCGATGACTTGGTGTGGAGAGGGGTGCCCGCTCTTTCGGGGCCACGATTTGCAGCTGTCCGTGTTCGGTATAGGGAATGACGTGTGTCACAAGCTGGAAGGAGATGGTGCTCCAAGCCTTCTTATTCCTCGAAAATGCTTATATGCCTGATTGGCACAAATCATGACGTGTTGGTTTAGATGGCATAGAAAAGTTGCACCGTTGTATCCGCTGAATAACGCAAGTTCAAGAAGTGGTGATCGCTGGCGTGTCAAAAATCTTTGAGCTGCACGTTATGGATGTAGACATCTACCTGCACTGATTTCAAGAAAGGTAAAACTAATGGGTACTGTCGACATCTCGGCGATATGGGGTGTATGGGTGTACAGTTTTAGGGTGGGTACTACTGCTAGCACCTTTAGAAATATTTTAATTGTATTTACCGTGCTGAATTTTAGACCTCGGCATCCTGAGCTGTCATTCTGCGCTGAGGTGTTCATGACAGGCAGCTTTCATGGCAGCACGGTGTAATGATTTTGGCCGGTTCTGACTTGGAACTGATATTTTCTTGAATACCTGCCGTTTAAATTCCGAAACGCGGTTCAGACTATCATTCGGCAGGTTACAATTTAGGCATGACACAAGAAGACTCACATTTAATGAAGCAATGGAAATACCAGCTCAGTACTAAGAACGGTAGGTGTATAACTCTGTTTATGTCAAATTGCTGTATACATTTTACTGAAAATATTTTGCTTGCAGTGTCAACCATTACTGCATACAGCTTAGTGATGCTGGGCAAAGTTATTAACCGAGCATCTCACGCCATCGCGGAAGTGCTTGGGCGTTGGGCAGCTGCGGAAGAAGTCAGGTTTTATGCATTTGTGCTGTGTTTTAAATTGGTTCATATTCGCTGATGCAAGCTTCCTTCGGGGTACATGTTTCCACGAAAATTGTTATTCTTTTCTATGAGAGCCAAGCTGTACTATTTTGCTTTGCAGGCGCCGACCGCGTTCCCTAATTAATAAAGAGTACAACGTCATACTAGCCGGGTACCAGGCGCGAAGATAATTGCTGGCATTTGAAACGTACACAACTTACTTCGGAAACGACTAAGCTAGAAGCCTTTGTAAAAGTAAACAAAAAGGCGACACAGCGCGCGCTGAGAGGATAACGTCGTGTTCAAGCTGATTGGTGCAGTTGCATTTTTACCGCGTAACAGGTATCCGAACTGTGCAGGCACATGATCCAGCAGATCACAATTGGGAAGGGCGCCAACAAAAAGAACGCCATGCGCATGCAACGCGGTTTCATTATTATGAAAAACGAAGTGGCTGCTGACCTGGTAGTAGTAGTTGTCTTGAGCGAACTGCATGTGAATACCTGCATGATGGCCGTTACTTAGTTTTCAATCCGTAGATTCCGTGTCCACGACGCCTTTAGAGGTGCGTCGTCTGGTTATCGCGGGGAGCGGTGAGACGATGCACTGTTATCATTCCGTGGTTCCGACACACAGAAGAGGACGAACCCAAACTTTTTACACCTCCGCTTTTTCGTATTTGATCCTTCTTTCAACAATGTCACGAGAACTACGCAGTTACGACGATAAACAAGCGTGCTGCGCAGCAGAAAAGTCCGCTACGGAACCTAATTAGCGGGATTCCTGCGAAAGACCGCAGTGGCGAGCGGAAACACAGACTAAACAATAATACATTTGTGCTGCTTTGTTGAGTCGGACGAATATACAGGAGGGCGCAGCTCTAAAACTGACACTACCTTTTCAAGATGACTCACAATATCGGTCACTGTGCACTTGTCTAGTAGCAGATAAAGGCAAGGCCGCGACGAAGTTTCCTGTAAAATAAGGGGGTGGAAAGGAAATGGAATGCACGGCACTCGCTAAAGAAGTCGCTGTGCCATACGGTGGAACCCTTCGGGTTACTTTTGGTTACAGTTATAAGTGTTTAGAGCTGATTGGAATAACGGTATGGAATACTACTACTGCTGTGTTCGCGCATGATTGCGGTCACCACAACACAGCGAAGCTCGACATTGACGTGAGCGAGTGGCCAATTTAGCATTACAAAACACCCGTCGGTTCGGACCGCATGTACGTGCTTGCTCTAACAAAATTTGAGGGTATTCTTTAGTCTTTCATTCACATATTGTAGACTCGCGTATGTACCAATGTATGCCGTCACCGCGAACGCACGGTGTCAGGGTCGGTCTCTTTTAGGCGCGAAGCCCCTTAGGCGCTCGGGCTGTCGGCGTCTTACGTCGTCCTCGTAACCATCGTCTCTTGTGGTGAAGGCACTAAAACACCGGGACACTCGCGTTAGAAAGTAACGCGTACTAAAAAGCACCGGTACACTCGCTTAGACCTCGCGGTGGGACGCTCTAAAGCGTACTCTAATAACACCGGTCCTTCACTTCGAGGCTTTCGCGCTACAAACGACTAGCCTTCTGGGTAGCTCAGTTGGTAGAGCAACTGTTCCTGTTAAGCGGTGGTCCCGGGTTCAAATCCTGGACCAGGACGAATTGTTCTTCAACTGGGACGTTTCTGAAACCTTCACTAACGAAACACCGTGACACTCGTTTAGGCCTCGCTCTAGAACGCTTACTGCTTCAAAGACACGAGACTGTTGGAGCAAATGTGTAGCCCTCTAACTAGCAGCGGTATCATTTCCGTTAACGAAAACGTCAATGCGCCAAGAATATACTTCTGCACTGCATGCTTCGCCCCTACCCACGTTTCACGTTTGTGGTGATGGCCCCGGATTTTTTGCGTCATCTTTCAGCGTGGTGTGGAAGCGTATAAGTCTGGCCCGTTCCTTTCGTCAGATTTTCGAGCCTTTAGCGGAGTGCAGCATTAATAAGCAGGATGTTAAAAGAAACGGTACAAACGGAACGCAGAAGGTGGGAAGGCCCCTCCCCAAAGTGATGCTGCGGAGCTGGGTATCCCACAAGCAGACGGCCGCGAACTACATGTTCTTGAAGACGTAACGGAGAAGCGAGGCATTATGAGAAATCAATCTGGCGCAAGGTGCGGAAGTGGAAGAAATGAGTGGTATTATGGTGCAGGCGCAATTGCGATGTAATATTGGAAAGACTAAAAGGAGGCGCTAAGCAGACGAAGACGAAGTAAGACACAACACCACATACAGTGTTGCTTCTTGTCTTACACCGTCCTCGTCTGCTTGGCGCCCCCTTTTAGTCTTTCCAATAAGCATGAACCAACTAGCTCAAGACGTTTTTTTATTGCGATGTATTGTTTTGAAATAATACCACTAATACACAGTGCTTTAACAAATTCTTGAAGGAACTGATTGCAAGAATATTGATTAAGCTTAAACTATGAAAACTGTTGTATCGGCTAAACCTCTTTTGTGGTCCCGTTGAGCTACGTTTGTCGCTACAACATTGCTGTACAAAAATGTTTTTGTTCAAAAAAATAAATACCCACTATCAGTATGGCACCAATGTAAGAAAGATATCGGACCTACACTAAAACATGTTCAAACCAGTTTTGTAAAATTTGCTCGGTCCATTTGCTATTGCACAGCGATCTAAAGAATATATTCAATATAATCATGCCCCCCATATTTCTTCACATGACGCTAAACCTCACGCCTAACTCGTTTTCCCATGTTGTGTTATCACTCAATGTTCTGTAACCAGCTTCTGCATACGCTGCTTTACCAATCCTACCACCTGAACCATGCCACGAAGGAGGAATTAATAGATGCAAAACTAAGAATCGTTTTGATTCGTTCTTGCCTTAGAGAAATCACGACTGCAGTAAGCTTCCTTTTAACATTGTAAAAGTTGTGATAACGACCAGTTTGGCATGCTGTGGTTGGTATTTTATAATCGGGAGGTTTTGTATTTTTGGTGCTCCATGACCTGAGCTGAACCATTTTTGTTGCATCATGTTTAGTAATTTTAGTGCAATAATGCATATGACGGTTTTTCAGTGTTGCTTCTTGTATTGCACCACTTTTAATTCTAAATTTCTTGGCATTCGGAATACCAAAAATAAAATGAATCAATAAATATACACAGAAATAAATCATTACTAAGGGCAACTTGCCAGCTGTCTCTGTGGGCGGCGCTCTCACACCACGTCTCTATTGGTTCGTTTGTCGCGACTGTTGTCTCACATTTTTTACGTCGAAAATTTAGTGTAGATATTTTTACAGGGAATTAGAGATGAGGTAGCAGGAATAGTGGTGACAACGGTGCTGAACAAAACTTGTGACGTCCGTCCACCGCCAGACTGAATACTTAAAGACATGACCACTGTGAGGCTCATAGCAGAAAGCAAAGTTAAAATTAATATATTTTATCAGTTTATTTTCTTCAGAACATACAGTAAGCGCTCAAGAAAAGAGCAGGAGGAAGAATGCTTTTATTGGAAGGCGACCCTAGTAGGGGAGAGGGGTGGTTGCGTGGACATTTTACTCTGAGGTGGAAGCAGACAAGCTGGTTATGTTTTTCTGAGAATGTAGGCTTCAGATTTATAGCGGCATGCTTGCATAGTTTTACCAATAATAATTTTGTGCAGAGGCTGCACAAGTAGCCCTCAGCCACAAAATGACCAGGCGTGCCGAGGAGACTTCCAGCACTGAAATTATCGTCGAAGACCGCTGTTCATCGACATATTCGCTATGACTTTTGAGGATCGCGGTGAAAGAGTCCACTTGTTTGGCTGGTGGAAATATGAGATAAACTTAAATATTGGAGGCACAAAGAGCTTTATTCACAGCGTAGTACAAAACGCGTAAAATAGTTTATAACTAAATCAATGATCACGCAAATCACCACAGGTAAACTCCCGTAAAAACGGTGGCTATTAAAGCTAAATTTCAGGAAAAACCACCTCAGGCACATAGACATTATACCAGAAATAGAACATTCATCAGAGTATGTGCGCTTTCGCCTCAGGGTCCACCAAATGTTTTATCTAGTATAGTTAAGAACAGAGAGTGTTTTCAAGTGAAGCGAAAACAATACGGGCGTATTTTATGATATGGAGGCATGTTGGTGGTTTTAACCATAGCATGCATTCGGAATGAATGCGTTACTGCTGAGCGTTGCAAATAAATCCCCACGTTAGGACGGTCTTCTTCGCGTATGGATATTTTTGTATCAAGTGGGATGAAGCGACAGTGCTGACACACGGCTCTGATCATAAATCCTAAAAAGAACATGGTCTAGAAATATTTATTTAAGAGGTGATAGGTTGATCTTCAAGAGTGACCTCCGTTTTACTCACGCTTGCGCAAGGTACTACGTGTAAGGCGTGAAAGATACGGAGTGATTCTGCACGTTTTTATTGTAATAACTGATGTGACGTAATCTCTATACGTTATGGAAGATGGTTACCCTAGCTTGTTTTCAACTGGACAAACAATTGCTATTAGTTATTGTGGTGCACGGCAAAAGTTCCGTTTCTAGCATCCACGCATGCCGTTTGAGTTTAAAATGAATATTAGATAGGCTGTTTCCCGAAATAAATTAAATATATATGACTAAGGGGCCATATGAAGGCACGTGAAGCTTGTAAACCAAGGTAAATATTGGAAATGAAATTGTTGGGTCATTCTTGATTACCAACAATTCTCACTTATTTGTGTAGAAGTGTTAGTATTCATTGGAATTGGCGTACACTGTGCATTATTATACGAAGGTGGATCTGTAGGGCTTAAAGTCTTACCTTGTAATTAGCTTGTGTCACCACTTAGAGATTGGCAAAAAAGATGGAGAGCAAAGGGTAGTTTATATTTCAGACAATTCATGAAGACTGTCAATAGCAATGACACTTAAATGAGCGTGGATTAACGTAAGTACCAGAGGCTCAAGTTGCAAAATATTTAGCTGCATTACCTAGCATACACAGATTTGCATGCTAAAGCTGAAATCACTTTTTTACCGACTGAAGGTGAGCGGTAGGTGTCTAATCTAACAGTATAAAATGCTTTAAGCAAAAGCAAAAACACGCAGTCGGTTTCAAAGCCAGAGTTAAGAAGGCAGTGCAAGATTTTAGTATGAGTGGTTATGTTCACGCAAATATTATTTCCTCATTCGTGTTGAGATTGTTGAAAAACTTATCGACTCAAGGTGTAACCTCGTGAGTACTATTGCTATGTTTCGGTATATCTATAACCTGTAAGTGAGTGAAATATAGCGCTAGTTAGGTGGGGTGTGCGTACGTCCAGGTTCAAGAAGTACCCCACTTTCCCTGTGCTCCAGTATTAAGTATACAACCACCGTTAATTCTTTGAAGGCACGTAGTAATATTTAAGTTTACTCACTCTAATTTGACAAAATGTAGAAGTAGTGCCAAGGGCTCCAGATGATTGCGAACAATTAGGCACCTAATGATTACTCAGGTGCCGTCATACTCAGCAACAATAAAATCCATGGAAAGGCATTATGGAGATATATATTAAAGAGATATGATAAAAACGCTCTATATGCAACTTTCCCAATTCCCAGTAGGGCGCCTCACGTCCGGTCTCAAGTTACAAAAGGACAAACATGAGCAGCTCACTGAGTCCTAAAGACCCACCAATTTATCCTAAACTATTTTCGTTTTCCAGTATTGACTGCGATTTTCCTCTATTTGCCTGCATGAGTTACCCATTCTACCCGGCTGGGAGTCCTAGTGACTTTCTTTTTCTTCTCCTTTGAACCAAAATTCCCGGGTATAGTTTATTGAAGAGTGCGTCACAATGTTTGCAAGCTGAATGTATCAACATCATTTTGCAGATCGCACGTGCTTTAAGGGGCCATGCAGACAAAATGCAATTTGTTTGATTCGAAAGATTGCGTGATTTATAGTGCCCCCAGCGCAGGTGAGGCAGCGAACAATGGCGTATTTACTCAGAAATCAATCAGTTTAGGTTGGCATTTTGACTCGCCCGGCATATCGTGTGTTTTTACGACGTAAGCCATGAAGTCACAGGGGAGGGTATTCAAACGAAACTTTAGTGCGTCATTAGTCTGTGCAGCATTGCTTACCGTCAGTCATCCATAATGGCGCTCCCATACTCAGTCGCGGGCCGTTGTCCGCCATTGCATTGGTTTTGACCGTATTTCCACCTTGGTTGTTTTCCTTACGGTAGAAAGTAAGTGTGGCATTATGCTCGACAAACAGGGTCACGTTAGACAAAGTCGCTTACGCCGATCTTTAAATGCAATGTAAGACAACTCCAAGGCGGCGGAGTGCTGTGCAGCTAAGACAAGCATAGTGAGCCCAGTCCCAACTTCACTGCGCATCGGTATCTCAATGTTTACGTGTACTTTCCCAACTTTCATTGTTTACCCCGCCATTCTTTCTAGTATAAAAGATAATATGTATTACATTTACCCGCAAATAGCTCGCTCGGCAAGCTTATAAGCCCTGTCTAACCTGCGTTTGCATTTCGCCGTCTCAGCCAACCACACAGCTGAGCATATGACATCGTAGGTTCTGTAGCGGCAAATGAGCTAGTGGGTCGCATGGGTGTTCCCATTTTTCCTGAATATATAGGACGTTTGAGGGAAGTGCGCGCTAAGACTGCTGTCAGTATGATTCTAACGAGGCAATCTTTCGACTGAACAAAACTTGGGGTTTGTTTGCATGGCTCCCTAAAATTCTAATGCTTGAAATTAGAAATACGCCAAGCATTCACAATCAGTTCGAATTCAATGAATATACGTATTTTGATGTGCTCTTGTGTTTGTTCACTGTAGAAAAATTTTGAAATTTCGGAGAAAAACGTTTTCGCTCTTTTCTTCGTAAACATTTTTACTTCAAGGTTACCCCTGAACAAAAATTATTTGTTAAGGTATAAAAACCTCTTCTTAATCCCCAAATTTCCCCCACGTTCCCATGTCTTTGTACCTCTATGAGGCTTCCAGTAAAGAGCCGCCAGCGGTCAATATGTCTAATCACACATCAAGAACTTGTATAGTTCTTCAGCCTTATTTTAATAAAGAAGTGGTATAAAAACCTCTGCCGTAAACGTCATCAGGAAACTTTATTGTGTTCTTTTTTTGCAGTTCACGACAAGAGAAAACGTAACCATTAGGATGGCAAAGACAACCTACAACCTAACAAAAAAACGTAACGAGTGTTTGTGCCCGTCCTTCGGGTTAACAAAGATTCCTTACGGTGACCACCGATTGCAAGTGATTTTAGAGTATGTGAATAAATCTATATTAGAAAACAGTGAAGAACTCCCGGCAAGGTAAGAGTCTTCGTTTTATTTTCGTTCATTCTGGCAATCTGTTTTCCATGCTGCCAGATGAAGAGACAAGAATAATTATTTTTTGAACGACCTAAGGCCAAGCCCTAATGTTCGTTTCCAGATCACGAGGTCCCGGTAGTGTTTACTCAAGTGATCATGGCTTCCGTTCACACGTTCACAAAGATTCCTGGCCTACCTCAATGTCAATCGAATTTTCAGCAATATTGAACAACTCTCTTTATTCCGTACTGCACACTTGCATCTCGTCGGATATTGCCAGTGGTGTGATGTATAAAATACCGCAACGTGGGGAATTGGATTCCCAAACGTTTCAAAATGGTGGTCGGCAGCCTACGCTCTACTGATACTGCGCTTTTTTCCGGCATCAGCCTTGGTGTCATAATCAGTACGGTTCCACATTTTTCAGAAGATTTAGGGTTTACGATCCTATATTTTTAACGGTTATGGGTGCATTCAGAGCATGTTTTAAGAAGTTGAGACATTCTGTTATAGGTATCTGCAAGCCTGCCTGTGCGGAGGTTCAACATGCCACAAGATTTGTTGAATCGGCTGCCCCAAGTTGTTAGTTGCCTAGATAAACAGGATCACAAGTGTGGGCGGAACTAGTTTGGCTAAAAAGACCTGGAGTAAGAATTAGCTAAATAAGGGTAAATAATAAACATGTTCGTTTCATGAATGTCATACCTACAGATCTGACCGACTGTTATATATCTGTTACATACAACCAATTCACGTGTTCCTGATACAAGAATTATAATAGTACACTATAAAATGTTGCGGGCCCAAAATAAAGCAGCATAAAGGCCAAACGTGCTCAATTTTTTTTCTCCCAAATTTGACACAAATTAGCAACATTTGCTCTTGAAATTGCCATTACGGAGCCTCGCGATTTCCAGAGCCTCACAAACACAGGGCACACTAGATGCCGTCGTTCAAAGTAGTTCTGAGAAGACGACATTTGCCCCAAGTGGAAAGTTGCCGAAATAATTCCGAGCGACATGGTACAGAGAAGAGAAACTTTTCCCGTGGAGGTCACGCTTCTCTGGTGATTAGCACGGACCTCTCCGGGACGTAGGGATGCGTTCGTTAAGGGTTTTTATTGCCGAACCCTCAAGTTAAAACTGATTTTATGAAATAGGGTCATGAACAATAATATTCATAAAATGACAGAAGCGAAGTCCTAAACTTTAAAACAATATAAAGAACAACTGCTAGCGTTCGATTAGATCGGCAACGATCGGCGTTGCACCTGGCGGAGATATGTTCTTGATGATAGCAAAGAACAACGTGTCCCGTACGCCTAACCGGTGATCAACCGTAGTCATGGTCGGATGGAGGAGGCTTTCGCAGTGGGTTTTTTTTCAGCTGCACCTCCCCATTATTCCCGTGTAATTGTATGCATGCAGGCTTCAAGTCGCATTTGGGAGGGGGGTATCAATTCCAAAAATACGCTTGATTTTTAAATTTACAAGGGGTCGACAGTCATGTCAATTCGACAGAACCAGCTTTGTTTCTTTGGATGGCGGTACATTGGCTGCAGTGAAAGAACACTATTGTTTTTCAACAGACATTCTCTTCGGTCGAGAAACGAAACAATTGACGTATTCTAGGAACCTGCTGAAATCAACATGATCCGATGCTTTAAAAAAACTGCAATCATCCCTTATTCAGGTTGTCTGAACAGCTTCTTGTAGCTTAAGCGCCCGCAATTCCAATAGTTGCACGGGAGCCGACGTAATTAAAGTACATGCCAATCTCAGCCTCGCATTTTTGTTCCTGTGCCGCTTCGGGTCGCATAGTAGTTCCGATTCCCTTCTCCCTTTGTCGCCATGAGGCTTCCTTGCATTCCTGAGCTAGCATACCAAGCGAATATTTCCGGTATGCAGAACGTTTTGTAGCGTATCGAAGCGTAGCGTTGCTTTTCTCTGTTTCGTTTTTTTGCACCTGGAAGTCGCCGACACTAAAGCAACGCCTTTGAGCCATTTAGCTACGTGAGTTTAATGATCAGTCTTCATTTGTGGCCAACCAATACTTCACTCACAAGCTCCAAGTGCACACTAACGGACGTGCCGGTGCTGGCCATGACCAGTGCCATTTGTTTTAATTTAAGGAGTCAAGGGGTTACAAGTTTCCCCTTGCTTCCCCAGTGCGTACTCAAAGGCTAGTAGGCACCGGGAATCACCGGTGCATTCCGTCAATGAAGCAGCACCAGCACCTCGCGGGCCAAGAACAGCGGAAAAGTAGCCTTTGTTTAAAACGTTACTGTCTGAAGTCTTCACAACTGCAAATAAGAACACGCTTTACCAATGTTTTCGAAAATGGAAAAAAAGATGCGTAATTTCGTAGGATTTGCGAACAAGCAGTCAGACTTCAAAAGTGACATTGGGGATTTATTTTTAGTATTAACATCTAAACAGAGACGTTGGTCACATGGTAAACTTACGGCTGCTTTCTGCAACAGATTACGCTCTACTAAGATAAAGACAACAGATGAAGCTCTTTCAGCATCCTTATTGCAGGTTATCGCATCTAAAAGGTGCGATAACCCTTTTTTATGACCTCGCCAGTCGATTATTATTCACACGCCTAGCCGCTAAGTCAGACACCTGACCGAAACACTCCCGCCTCCCCATCAACCGATCATGCGCATTGCGAATGCTGCCGTACCCGCCGCTAACATGAATTGCGAGCACAAAGCGGCACATGAAACTTAAACGCCAACCATATCTGCCTCCTAGACTATTCATATGTACTGAGAACTCAAAATAGACTCAAAACTCCTATGTACTCTGAACTCAAAATGTACTCAGAACTCAAAATGTACTCTAACTCAAAATGTACTCAGTACTCAAAATGTACTCAAAACTCAAAGTGTACTCAAAACTCAAAATGTACTCAAACTCAAAATGTACTCAAAACTCAAGATGTACTCGCAATTAAAATGTACTCAAACTCAAAATGTTCTAAATACTCAAAATGTACTCAAACACAAAATGTACTCAGTACTCAAATTGTACTCAAACTCAAAATGTACTTAGTACTCAAAATGTGCTCAAACTCAAAAAGTACTCAAACTCAAAATGTACTGAAAACTCCAAATGGACTCAGAACTCCCGAGGTCTCAGTCGTACTCAAACTCAGCCGGGCTCAAACTCACTCAAGTACAAACTCACCATGCGACACTAGCCTCTCGCTCACTCAAACTCAAACTCACGGGTGATTTTGAGTCCGAATGAGTCTAAGTGAGTGGACTCATGAGTGAGTCCGTCGACCTCTGGGCCCGAGTACGCTTCCCTGAGGGACACCAGATGTTTCAGGGACTAGAGATAAGTTGTGATTGTTAACTGATGTGAATTGCACCCTGTTAGAAAGAAAGCCTCTCATCCACGTGACAACAGTATGGTCGATGTTCAGCAGCTTAAGCTTGTGAATGAGACGATGGTGAGGGACACGATCAAATGTTTTTTGAGAAGTGTAGGGAAATTGCGTCTACTTTAATTCCAGCGGTTATAGATGAATGAAATTCGTGAATGAAGCCAGCTAGTTGGGTGTCACATGAAAGCCTTTACGGAAACCGTGCTGCTGCCGAATAATAAGGATATGTTTTTTGAGCTAGTTAATGATCTGGGAGTGTATAATATGTTCGATGAGTTTGCTAATGATACTGGTTAAGGAATTGGGGCGATTGTTTAGTGAGAAGGTACGATCTCCAGATTTGAAAAACGGAACAACCATCGCCACCTTCTAGTCATGGGGTGTAATGCCGGATGACAGATATTGCTAAAATGGGGCGGAGAATAGAGAAAAGATGCTTTGTGCGGTATTTTTCACAATAGGTTTTTAAACCAGTGTTGTCAGCGGAACAAGAAATCTCGAGATTAGTTAGAACAGAATATATGCAAGCCTCGGTTATTGTTATTTCTGGCATAGACGTATCAGTGCGACGGCGTATGCTTACCTGTGGGTAGAAAGATTCATATATAAATACTAAGAAAATGATTTGTTCAGTAGTTCAGAACAGTCCCTGCCTGTTATTTTTACGCTGTTCTGATCAGTAAAGACGATGTCAGGATTATGCTCGGGATCTATTGGACGCCAGAAACGTTGAGGGTTATTTGTTAGCATCGATGATAAGTAACGTTGGAAAACCTGTAAGTGCGTGGTTTTGAGCAGTTTCTTATATTCTCTGTCACATGCTTAATACCCATGCCAGGAAACAGTTAAGTTATTTTTGTCAGCTTGCCTGAATAATCTTTTGTTGTTGTTTTTTACGCGGCGAAGTTTCTGCGAAAACAAAAGGGCAGTATTATCGGATTTTATAGAGATTACAAGGATTTATTTATCTATCAGATTACTGAGGGCATTTTTAGTAGCAACCAGTTATCTTCGACGGCCCGCGACACGTTATCTGTTAGAAAGTCAATTCCAAAAAGTGGTAGTTCATGGTTTACACGATTCAAGTTAGCTTTCTTACAGCATCGAATGAGCTTGCTGAATATTTTCGTTTTGATAAAAGGAGGATCTATGCGACCGTTTAATACGTCGTGATCGGATAAACCATCTATCTGGGTTGTTCATCAGGACCAAGTCAAGAATATTGGAACAGTGGGTTGAACGTCGTGTTGGGCTTGCGACTAATTGGGTGAGGTTAAAATCATGACAACATTGTAGACACGCATAATACTCAGGCTGTGTACTAGAAGTAATTGAGTAGACCACACTATCTCAGGGAAATTGAAGTCAACGAATATTATTATATTTGAATGAGGGAACCGACGAGCAAGTTCGACAAGAATACGACAGAATTCTACAGTGCAACCATGTGTACAGTCGGGCGGATGATAAAAACACTCACTATTAAATTACTGAATATGAATTTTAAAGGAATTTCTACACACTCCAGAAAGGTGTTGAAGACTGGCACAACCATGTACCCATCTGCACAGCAAGGAGGACACCGCTACCCCGGCGGTTTTGCCTTTCACAACAAAAAATATTTAAGTCTGATTCACAAATTAATTAGCTATTGCAAGGAATTGAATCATTTGCCCAGTTTCAGTTAGAGCTATTACGGTTAGAGATGGTGAGTCTATTAATGAAGCTAATGCGACATTTTTACTAGTAACATTCCTAATGTTAGTGTATAAATAATGGCAACTATCATCAATACTTGTATTACTATTTGATCTTGCTTGTACCAGGTTTGCTGAGGATGAAGGGCTGACATTACGTCAATTTGCAGAAACCACAGGGGAAAAAACCTTCGCACAATTGACTTCAGTATCTTATATGTAAAACTCCTTATTAATTTTTAGCTTGTTAAACACAAGGTTAACACGGTCTTTTTCTTTAATTATTGTCTTTGAAACCTGCTTCATTTTGTTCTTATTTTCACGAACTGCCTCAGTGTAATCTCGTGAAATCCCGAATTCCGCATCTTTCAACTTGTGGTCATTACTTACTATTGTGTCAATTTCTTGTTCAGTGAAAAACTTTACTAATATGGGTCGAGTGCGCTCGCTCGAAAATCGACCAAGGCGATGCGAACGTGCAATTGATGCTGCTGTTACTCCCAGGTGGTGTTCGCAGAACGTTTTGACTATTTGTTTGGACGCTTCCCACCTTTCTGATTCGCCCGTGTCTTAAATGTCAAAAAAAGAACATTAGAACGTCGAGCGGTTTTGTAAATCGTCTATCTTATCCTACATCAAAGCAATGTCACCCTGGTTGCTGCTGTAAGGGTTAGTAGAAGCTCCTGATGCACAGTTTGATTCTCAATCTTTGATTTGGTTTTGCATTTTTGTTAGACCAGCTTCTGGACCCGGTAGTGATCTCTGTGCAGAAACCGATTATAATTTACCTTCTTTTTCATCGACACGGTTCGTCAGCGATTCTAGGTCGTTTTTTTAGTTCAATGTGAGAGCATACCACTTTCTTCACCGATTCAAGCAGGTTAACATAACTGGCTTCCAAACGTTGCATGGCAGTGGTCACCATATCACTTTTTTCCTCTTGCGCTTTGGTCACGGGACCCGAAATGGTTTCAATGTCACCTCTAAGCAACAAAAGCCGCCAAACGTACACTGCACTACATGCTAACCACCTGAAGCTGTTGGACAGGTCATAGGGGCATGACACCGCAATGAGGCAACTATGGTTGCTAAGGTAACATGAAGTTTCAAGGTAACGAACCTGTGAAAGTGGTGAGTGCAACATTCCAACTTCAGTGGCGTGGCCCGGAGTGCCGAAGATCCAAGCCTGAATAAATGTACCTGGGTCAGCTGACATGGTTGCAGGTTACCAACCGAATGAACGAAAATCCACCAGGCTGGCTGGCATTACATCCGGTGGGTCTGGTCCGTTTGCTATGGTCCGTGGCTCGACGCTTGCAAACTTGAAGTCGCACCCTCCGCCCAGTCGACAACCAGACAGTGGTGCAGGTGATGTTAAAGACGGATTACAGAGTATCCACTCGAGGAAGATCTGTGCAAATGCAAGTGGTGAGTGGAATATTCTAACTGCAGGTGCGTGGCCCAGAGTGCCGAAGAGCAGTGCCTGATTAAATATAGCCGGGTCAGCTGACATAGTTCCTGGTTGCCACCCGAATGAAGGAAAATCTGTCAGGCGGGCTGGCACGACATCCGGGGTGTCTAATCTTTTGGTATGGTCCGTGGCTCGCCGCTTGCAAACGTGAAGCCGCACCGTCCGCCTAGTCGACAACCAGGAGTAGTTCAGGTGATGTTGAAGATGGATGACTGAATATCCACACAAGCAGGACCTGTGCAAGTGAAAGTGGTGAGTGCAACATTCCAACTGAGAAAATTGCAGGTCTTTACATTTTGTGAAACCGGGACTTCACGCCGTGAAACCGGCAATCTACCAACTAGGCCAGCACAAAGTCCCGAGGGTGCGGCGTTATCGGCGTCGGGCGCAATATCAAGTTCATCCAATTAAAAAAACGCTTCCCGTTGTCTGACTTAAGCCTGGGTCCTTGGCATTAGGAAACAAACGTCTGTATCAGTGAGGTAACATTTTATTTCATATTTCTTCCATGGTATTCATTTCAAATATTGTAAAACGTATATACAGGAAAGATTTACAAACTTTGGCAACTAATATACAGGATGAAAGTTGTATCCCGTAGTTCGGCGAACGAAACGTTGACCACAATTTCCGCTAATAACGGGGCAATGCTACAAGCCCGTGCCAAACACGATAAAAATCGGGTCTCAAATAATGTTAGTGAGAGTAGTCTGTCACCTTAATTAACATTTTACTACAGTGCGACCTGGGCGGTACCATCGGCTGAGCATCTTCAGTTAACCTGCGAGCGTTCCATAAACTCTGTACAGCCATAAGAAAAAAACAGTTCATAATGCAAATCATTTCTGGGATATACAATCTCCTTCCGGAAGCACAGCATTTCCTTTGGGTTCGTAGCACGGGTGTTTATTTTGGTCTTGGCGCCGCGTTCTAGCGATAGGTAATTTGGTCCACTTCCGAAGAGATATCTAAGACGGGGTAAGTAGCAATCCGGGCCTGCCAGTCATGGAGAACATTCATTCGTTCGGAAATTCGTTTGAGGTGGAAGAGCGGGTTACCAGATGAAAGGACAGGGGCCTCCAGCTTTGCGGTTTCTCCAGCCTTCCACACCTAGTTCTAGCTGCTCTAATTTTTTTCGGGTGGAAAGTTCTTGCTTCTATTGTACCTTGAGCAAATGTACCTTGTACTTTGGTGAGCAATTGTACCTTGTTTTTAAGCAAAGCTATTCTATCTATGGAAAGGTTTCAAAAGGCCATTCATGCGCCCATTATAATGTTAAAAAGTTTTCTTATGTCTCCAAACCTATGAGGGCTTCCAGAACGGAAACTTGTGAAAAAGAGAACTTTTTTAATTCGCGAATCTTTCTGTGATCTTGACGTTGCAGAAAACTCGCAGTGAGAGAAATTTGGAGGGAAATAAAGAAAATCGTAACAAAAATCGGAGTGTGAGGGTGAGTGGGCGTTAGAGGACCATAAAGGAAAATAGCAGTATGGGCGCAGGCTAGAGGAAGGCGCTCAGATACGGCGATGGGCCGCTTCGGGCAAGATAAACAGGCACTATGAAAGAGGAAGAGGCATTTCAAAATAAAATTGGTAATTACGAGAACCACTGTCGGGAACAGCTTCTGGACGCTGAATTTTGCCGCCGGCAGAGCCTATCAGTATCGAAAGATGAGGAAGAGGAGAAGAGGAGGGTAGTGTTTGTTGTTTATTCCTGTTCGATGATTATACCAAAGAAAAAAATTTCTCCATCTTACCGTAGGGGGCTCTGAGTAGTACGCGAAGCAGCCATGGGGTCGACGCAAGCTCCAATTAGTTTTCAGTTCGATCGCGGCGTTGCGTGAGGAGAATCAGGGGAGCGGAGCGCACGCGCATCTTTTAAACCGCGGAGCTACAGTTTCGCCCCAGCGGAGTATGCAGCTCCTACCGGAGCTATCCTAAATTTAAGTTGCTTCGCAATATTGCGCGCGGAGCCGCAGCTGTTGCCATTCGCTCCGCAATCCTGGAAAAGAGAGGACGTTCGGAGAGGAGTGGAGGAATGCCGGAGAGGAGAGGAGTGTCGGAGAGGAGAGGAGGAATGCCTCGCATACTACTCAGGGTTCTCCTAAGGAAAGATGACAACGGTGGTTGAAGGCGGAGCTGTCTCGTGATGGATTCTTTAATTGGCCGATCCATAGGGGCATCCTGCCAAGTCATCATCAGCGGTGCCTGGCCAGGCTTTCCCACTGGGATTGTGGTACTCAGGGTTCCACTGCTGGAAGATGACAGCGGTGGTTGAACACGAGGCTATCTCGTGATGGATTCTTCGGTTGGCCAACACCTAGGGGCATCCTGCCACAATCATCATCAGCGCTGCCAGGCCAAGGATGCGCTGTGGGAGTGTGGACGCCGCACAACGGCGCCCACACAATGGCGGAGGGAACAGGCTCGACCATGGGCTGCTTCGCATCTAAACTCTCCGATAGGACTAGGACACCACACATAACTTGCCCTTTTATCGTGAATTTGCTACGAACCTGAACGAAGAAAAAGAGAGATAAAACATCTTTATTGTCCGGCAAAATTGACGCTGCCTAACGTCGTGGCAATTGGTCCCTCGGCATCGGCTACCTACATGAACCCAGCCCCCGAGGGGACAGTGCTTTCGGCCGCTGACGCTCGAGAGCCTCCAACACTTGCTGGACGGCCCTGTATCGCACGTCGTAGCCCTTGCTTGCCACCGCATCCGCTAGGTGCGGCGGTAACGTCTCTGTAGCACCGTCGTTCACTTTGCAGTTCCACAGGATATGAGCCATCGTGGCCCTGTCCTTCCTACACACCGCGCACACATCGCTCGGATACACGTCTGGGCACAATTGTGCCTGGCTATCACCGGAGTCCACATCGCGCGCGTTTGTAGTTGTCGCAGCGTCACCGCTTCCCTCCTCATAAGCTTGTGATGGGGCGGCGGGAACACCTGTCTGTTGCCCCTGTACCACTCCAGAATGTCCTTATACGAGGTGAGCGGTGTCGCCTCGTCGTCTTCCGTTTCCATCGGCGGGGGGTCCGGGCTCGCGCAGCAAATGGTGAGCGCGCGCGCAGCTCGCTCTGCCCCTTCGTTGCGGTTCTCGCCCGAGCTGACCGGGCCGACGTGTGCCGGGAACCATTTCAGCGTCGCCGGCGTCTGTCGTGGTTGTAGGGGCCCTCACACCCTCACTGCGAACTGGGACACTCTGTCCGTTGCGTAGTTCATGATCGCCGACCGCGAGTTGCTGATCACCATTGAACACCTCTGGTTCGCGAGCGCCAACGCTATGGCTAGCTCCTCGGCCTTTTCCTAACTCCACGCCCGGACGCTGCCGGCCATGTACAGCTCCTCGGAGCTAGCCGCAACCACGGCCACCGCATACGTGCCCGGCCTGTCCGGGTACTTGGCCACATCGACGTAATAAGCACCGTTGTCCGATGCGTGTGTTGCCATGAGAGCCTTCGCCCTCGCGATCCTCCGCTCTTGGTTGACTTCGGGATGCATGTGCTTCGGGATCGGCGGCACCTGCAACTGGCAGAGCAGTCTACGCGGCAGCGAAGCCCGGCCCCCGTCCCCGTGCAACCCCCTTTCGCGGTATCCTAACCTCTGCAAAATCGAGCACTCTGTCCTCGTCTGCGCTAGCCTTGCCATCTGCGCCGTATGCTGTGTCTCGGCTACCTGAACGAATTAGGCTCGCATTGATTTGAAGATTCTTTATTTAGTTCTTTAATATTGAGGTGTTTGCTAACGTTGAATTTGGAAATTGATCTCGAAAAATCTAAAAACACTTCGATTGATTGTAGTACAGATTGTTATGTTTATTTCAGTAAGAGACTGTGAAAAGCACAAATCAGGTGCTCATTACACATAAGAAGCTGCGGAATTTAATCTAAAAGAAAAAAAAACTTCTGCTTGTCTGAAAGGCCCCAGTGATTTGTTGCGTAATGTTATTTTTCCTGCAATGCCATGTCGTCAAATAAATATGCTGCCCGACTGCCATTGGGTTTTCTACATGGTGGAAAATTTGTGTTTTCTTTTCAAACAGTTCTATTTTTATGTACTTTATATTAACGAGAGTGCGAATGCCCCATTAGCGCGAACCAGCCAGTGCTTTACGTTGTGTTCACCGATTCAACAGGGCTGCATCGAGAAATGGGTCATGTCCGTTTGTCGTTTCAGAGTGCCTCTCGAGTGCTAAGCATCTGACCGTACACTGACTGGCTTATAAATTAGGGTTTTATTGAGCTGGGGTCAGTGTGGTGTCACATCAATGTGCCACCTCGTCTTTTTCAGTAACACAAGATGAGAATGTAATTGGTGCCGGAACCAACCATGGAGTTAAGCAGACGAAAGGCAAACATATTTATCTCGTAAACATATCCGGGAGAAGAATACCTATACAACAGGGCGGGAAGAATACAGGAACTTACCGAAAACAACTAAAATATTTCCCGAGAGAGGAGTAATTCCTGAGAATAAAGTTAGCCGCGCCCATTTTTCTGTCACCAAATTATATTATTCAACATTGTGAACACGCCACCTAATAATGGCTTCTGAATCCTAATTGCAGTCCTTTATAAACCTTTTCTTAATTAGTATAACGTTGGGTGTATTTATTATTTTCAACAATTTTTGCGGAAGGTTTGTCGCTTGCCGCCAGCCTCTTTTCGCACCCTTCGTTGTCCATGAGTTAAATGTTTACGATTCATAATGAGTATTTTGGCACAATACGCCATCTCATATTTTTCATACGCAGAGATAACCTTTTAATATTTTATGTGTCCATGCCTTCAAATTTAGGCTGCGTTAACTGATCAAATAAAATGTTTCTAGAACAACCCTAACGTATAACAAGCGCATTTTTATGTTTCGTCGTTTTTCAACACCCTATTGACATCAGTTCGCATTTTTGGTGTGCATCTAGCTTAGGGGCAACATTGAATATGACATTTGTCCAAGTGGAAGGAACACATCGCTACGACAAGGTAAATGCCGAGATTCATAAAAGTAAGTACCGTTGGTAACGCACCTCTAGGGCAATGCAATCCTGTTGTACACGTGCCAAATGAAAACTTGTGCCTCACGTAGTTGGTTTTTATTTGAGGCGCTGAATTTACACTTACCAATTTTTTATTATTTCAATACGACGACACGAAAACACGGAACATACACATATGCACCAGCAGAAACGGCTACATGGCAGACCGGCGAAAATATTTACGCAGCACACATTATACATTTTTACAAAACAAATACCCACAGCAGATAAGAAAGGTGTATGGTGCGCAGCAGAGCCAATCTACCAATCAATCAATCAATTGAATTATAAATCAATCAATCAAACACTGATTTTTCGTTCACAAGCTTGGGCACACATCATGTGAGGGGAAGATGCATGCGTTTTGAGGCTACCTGGCGACCATTACAGACGGCGGTGTGTTAAGAATAATAAACAGTTCGAAATGACCTATTTACAAGTCAAACTACTCGCGCAAAAACGAACAAATAACAAAAAAAAACTTATCTCCCAAAAACAGGTATTGATCCTGGAATGAAAATATGCGCAAAACAATTTTTTTTTCAAAATAGGTCGGCTATCTATGAATATTTCCACCAACTTTTTGCAGGCGACACTTTCATTGTTACATTCTTCTTCACACGAATAACAATAGCCGGTAATGGGAATTCCAGCGACTGCACAAAATAACCAGTGTGGTGGGGTGAACGAGCCAGTTATCATAGTATTGAGCGCATGCGTTTGTAATATTTATGAATAATTCAGATGTTCTCTCAAAAAAAATCGAAGCTCAAATTTGAAAACAAAAAATGTAAAACAGACAAAACTCGTATGTCAACAGAGATGGTTGTCATCATATAGAATGGAAATACTACGAAAATCTTTTTTTTTGCAAAGAGTCAACTACGAATATATTTTTATCAGTAGTCGTGCACCATAGAAGAGTGCATTGATTCGCATGCAAGACAAAAACAGCGTTATATATTTGCAGGTCAGCTTTTATTGGTAAAAATGACTGCATCCGGCTAGCACTCCCGATGCAGATGACAAGAATTTCACTGGAAACTGTAAATACTATGTGCAAGTCATACCATTACAAAAAGCCTCAAGTGTTCTAGGAAATTGTATAGGAGCGGACGGAACAGTCAGCTACCTATGTTACTTTATCTGTTTGTCCCTGGCTCTGAACATTACGTTTGTTTTCTGCTTATTTATTTCTAACAATTAAATGTACACCGTCTGGATTGTTCTGACAGGCATTTTGCCCCGCTGGTAGCGTCATCGTTTGCATCTGGCCCTAAAATAACGAGCTGGTGGCGTCTGCATAATGTAAAAACTTCAGAGTTGCGTCCCTATTATTTAAGTTGTACACGGAGAATTAGAATGAAACGGTCCTAGAATAATTCCTCAAGGTTCACCGAAACGTATTTTGCTTATTGCCGGTACACAAATTCAACATGAACACAGTGCATTTGATTACGAAGATACGATGAAAAAGAGCTTTTGCAACACCGTAGGAACCATACGACTCTAATGTAATGTACAATATGGTATGGTTTAGGTAGTCAAAGGCTTCACTGTATTCTACAAATATACAACGCGTACTTTCATCGCGAAATATTTTAATAGTGATTTCTTTTGTTGTAAAAGTGCTGTCTAAGTTTACATTCCCTCACCGAACCTGTGCTGGCTTCCTGTGCGTAAGAAGGCTTTGGCAAAATATTCTATATAAGGTATAAAACAATCTTCTTTGATCCCTTGGAAATCACAAAAAGTATAAAAATTGACTGGTAGTGATTTATAATGCTTTCTCCCCTCCCTTATAACTTATGGAAACGTCCTCTATGTCCATAGCATGTGGAGCACAACCACACTGAAGAACAAGTAAATATTCATGCGAGGCGAGGGGCAATGATATCAATAACGTATTTCTCGGTTCTACTATTTTTCACGCTATTGACTGTCTATCAAATATGTACATCCTTCGAAGAATAACAAACATTATTTGCAGCTTCAGCCGAGAGGAACGTCGCATGGTTTATTTAAAGGTTTCACCATGTGCACAAAGCATGTTGACATAACAAAACTTAGGTGCAACAAAAAAACAGAATTAGCTTTGTCGACTACACTAAATTCGAAAGTTACAGATTGTGCTTGTTTCTGCGGAGTTTGGTTAATATTTTCCTGCCTCCAGCAGGGCGTGGTTTGTATGCAATACAGAAATTGTTTTCAAACTACGATGCTTTTGCTTTGGTTTATTGCAGTGTTCAGCTGTTTTAGGAATTTCTAGGAGCCGCTAATACAGTTTGGTAATTTGTTTGTAGGATATTTTGAAAGACCTGGCATTTTTTTCAATCATTTATATGCTGTTTTGTCACCCACGGCTTCCCAATACTTTTTCTGGTTATTGGCGCTTGTATGAACTTGAGGCTTTGTAGTGATAAAAAAAATCAGAACAAATTTTATCTATTTATTTATTTATTTCAGAGAAATGTATTGCACGCTTTCGTTGCATTAGTGTGGGCATAGTCTTAAAAGCAATCTTTGTTTAGAATGCATAGGGGGAACAAAGCACTGTCTGCACATGGGATTCGCGTTTGGATGGAGCCAGTTTGTTGGATTTTATTGGATGCTGTACAAGTCCTATACTTGACAAAGACTAAAAAATGGTCTCTAATATCATACGATATTGTGCTAAATGTTCTAAAGGTAGTGTTGTGCTCTCGACGAATAAATTTGTGATGTATGATATAATGAGTAGTTGGCGTTACACGAGTGGGCATGCCAAGAATATTGTGGGAAACCGCTGCTTCGAATAGGGTACTTAATTGAAAAGAATCGCTACTATTTTGGGCCCTGGTGATGTTTCAGCCGTCGCTAAGTGAACTGCGATAGCCTTAAAGCGAAGCATCGTCAATTGTTTTTCTGTGAACTCTAGGCATGTGCTAATGTTTTCAGATGGTGGACAATAGATAACAGCGACCATATTGCTGCCGCTAAGAAGGAATACGCAATTTGGGTGTGTAGAGATCTGTGTGGACGCGGTTAGCAGCTCACAGGACATCCGCCATGTAACATGTATTGCGACATTGCTCCTCGTACTTCACTGCGAGTTAAAAAGTAGCCGTTTATATATACTAAAGCCAGCACGTCGCTATTACTATGGTACCAAGAATCAGACAACAATATTGTACTCAAAATGAAGTTCAAGTCGTAAAAAATATTCTGATTGGTCTTGTTTGAAGAGGGGTGGTGCATAGATATGAATGGAACATGAATGGAATGGAACACGAATGGAACACGAATTGTGTTATGTGTTTTAAGGCGCTGGGGTGTTCGAAGCAAAGCAGTATTCCTGTTGGCGCAGTCCGCCGGCCTAGGAAAACTAAAAAAATCTCCTGCCGAATTTCTTCACCTATCCGATTTTGTGCAGGAGGATTTTGCATTCAATGTGGGCGAGGTTGGCAAATTCGATTTTCCGGGCAAAGATTGTTCGGTTCCGTATTCATACAAATGCCATTTGAACTCGCGTTTCCTTTGCAGCGCCAGGGACAGAAGTGATTGTAGGGTTGGCTACAGTAGGTCGTTATTGTAGATTAGTTGTTCAATTTTAGCGCACTTTTTGTGCCATTTCAAGAAGAGCGTCCGGTTTTTACCTGATTTCGAGATGCATGACAACAGTGGCTCACCAGCTCTTCGAGTAAGCACCTTGTGATAGGCTTCTATCTTATTAGAGTTTGGGTTTGGGCTAGTTGGTAGCGGTAATCCTTGACTTCGTATAGCGCCAACAAAATGACAAGGACAAAGGGGGGGACGGGTACAAGCGCTAACTTCCAACTGTGTTTATTGAAAAAATGCGTGAATTAAAAAACACTTATCAAAAGAAACAAAGATACGAGAGAACAGAAAAAAACAGGTCATGACAAAATTTGCACACAAATATAATTCGCACAAACACTGTGACGTCCAGAAAAAGGCAGCACGAGGCATTAACTAAGGTGGCACCCCCCCCCCTCAGATAGCCAATGTCCTTATCGGATAAGGCCATGGATGGCGCGGACAGGCAACGATCCTCCAGGCGTGCTATTTCGGCAGCCTCGATTATTTCTCTTGTCTTTTGGTTGGCGTGACGAGCGATGACGGCACAACTGCGGAAAAAGGCGTACAACCGCAATCGCGGCAATGAATGCCCAAGTGACCCTTGAAAACCTTATTAACATTGTAGCCATGCTCACGCAGTCGGTCGTTCAGGGACCTACCTGTTTGGCCGACGTATACTTTACGGCACTTAAGGGGAATGGCGTACACAACTTTTCTCATGCATGGAACGAACGGCTTTTTGTGGTTTTTGTCACACATTGGCTGCCGGGGAGCTGCGCCGTCATTTATGAGGCAAAGACTTAATAATTTCCTTGGGGCGGAAAAGACAACATTCACCTCGGCCTTCGCAGCAATCTTCTTCAGCCTATATGACAGGTCGTGGAAGTAGGGAATCACAGCGAGCCGTTTCTTGACAGGGCTATCAGCGCCGTTACGCGCCTCAACCTGTGCATCTCGACCGGCGTGCTTGATAGTCCTGAGTAAGGCCTCAGCGAGAGAGGTGACAAGCTGTGGCGGGAAGCAGGCCTGTTGAAGGCGCTGCACCTGCTGCAAGATGATTTCTTGGATCTTGTGGGGACAAGACCTTTGCAGCGCATTACTCAAACACAGCTTAGCCACTCCCCGTTTCACCAAGCGAGAGTGACCCGACGAAAAGGGTAGCAACGGCTTACTGGCGCGTGGCTCGTAGCTCCAAAACACATGCTCAGTCGTGAAAAAGAGCTTCGATTCTAAAAACCGCAACATGCTACCTTCAGGGGGTTCGCGTGTCAGCTTAAAAGGTTTAAGGCAGCTCTTGCAAGTTGTAAGCACGTCCGTTACATGGAAGGAAACCTTCTTTTTCACACTTAATAAACACAATGAAATCATCAACGTAGCCAAAGGTCCTAACAAGATGTTCTCGGTCCAGCAGTCCAGCAGATTGCCTTCCAACATATTGTGACGGCGTGCAAAAGTATCCGTCCAGTCCTCATTGATCGAGCCATCCAGCTCCCGGAAACCCTAGGCTCTATGGTTAGCGGAAAAGTGATCTAGACAGCAGTAGAGGTTAGTAAAAGAAGGTTAGAATGTTGTTGGGAAAACAGCAGAGAACAAGTCAGACTAGCACTAAAATTTTGTAGGAGTATTTTCTTTTTATTTTGACATTATTTTTATTCATTTTGTTTGTATTTTTTGGCGAGGTCATTCTACAGTGGCGTTGCGATTAAGACTGCTGTGCAACGCCACCCCGTTATAAAGGGGAAGCCACTAAGCATCATCATCATCATCAGTGTGTGAAATTACACGTTTCTCTTTTGTATCCGAGCATGGGTGTAATTAAAACTACGTAGGACTTGCAGATGAGGAAGCACGGAAGGATTTGTCAGATCGCCAGTAGATGTGTTAATTTCGTATGTGCGCCTGAGTATAATTTCAGATATATTGACGTCGGAGAAAAGGTATCCTTAAGGAGTGGCCAGGTTTCCGGCGGATTAGTTTTGTGTGAGAGCATGAGGGTAATTTAACTGATGGGGTGCTTACAGAGGAGGATTTGTGAAAGGACTTCCAAGGTTACCGGTGGATGGGGTTCATTGTAAAAGGGCAGGTCAGCTGTTGCAGAACGTTGTGTCGGGTATCCATCCCGTGTAGCTGTTTCTTCAGTATTGATGAGCGTGAGCCCTTTATGGTGAGCGCGTGAAGACGGCCATAACAAAGGGTGTTCGATTATGCTGAGGTGGTGTCTGCGGATACAACGTCTCCCGCAAAGATTATAGCACCCCATTTGGAAAAGTAGTAAAGAAAATGAAAGACAGGGGAGAGCGAGACTGTAAAATTGGGTGAATTCAATAAAGAGGTGACTTCGTTGGGTCTCGGTAATGGGAGAGGGCTGTAACATATGCAGTTGATATGAACGGGGGCATTTTCCTGTTTAAACACGATGCGGCTGCCAGATTATCTTCACGACAGCTTGGCAATAGGGTCGGCCGGAAGCGCTCGTTATCCGGCGACAACTTTTGCGTGACGTGTGTCTTATAAAAGAATAAACGGCGGGAGTGCGGCTTGTGTTAGGAGCGGTGTGGTATAAAGGCTACTGCAGTTTTACTGTATCAGTTTTAGTGTCATAGTGTTGGTTATTCGAACTGGTTGGGTATGGTTAGAAGAGTGGCGGGCTGATTATTAAGGCTAATCCACACGATGCGGAAACAAAGTTGGCGCGTTCAAAGGAATGCTTTGTGTCATGCTGGGTGTTGGAGAGGCATGAAAGTTTTCTTATGGTACATTTTTATTGTTCATAAATGGAAAACAATAAGCTCTCTCGAATTCTCCATGACGAAGCCCCAACTTTTAAGGCTTTAAGAAAACGGTTCCGCTGGACTCCTTTTCTAACGCCACGGTCGGTAGCCACGGCTCTGAAGGGAGCGCGTGGCTGTTCTACGCACGGCTGTGAGCATCCGCACACCGAGCCGAATATTAAGGGATGGAGGAGAGGAAGGGCCACATTATGGCACCACTCGATGGTACAACAACGATGATGAATAGACGGGTCCTCTGTTTCCCGGAGAGGCTACCTCTCTTTTCCAAAAGCTGCGGCTCCTCGGGCTGTTTAAATGACCAATATAACGCTTCAAAGGTTAACATTAAGCCGCGTTCATATGGCAATTACCACAAAATAACGTTTCACCAGGCTCACCACTGGAGCCTGTGCTTCTAGTACGAGAATTACCCCGTACAATGGGGCGAAAGCCGGGAGGCCACCTCCTGGTATGACACAGAGCGGCACTGGGGCGGCTACCTAGAGCCGTCGTTGCTCTTTTCCTCTAGAAAATCACTTCCGGGTATAAAAGTGATGGTTATGAGCCAAGAATAGGCTGACATGTGACATAATAAACTAAAATAATGAACTAATAAACTAACAAAAGCAACTAAATAAATAACCTAATTAAAATATTAATTAAAACTAAACTAAGAAAACAACAAGTTAAAAAATGATTAAAAAGAACAAATTTTAAATAAATAAAAAACAACCAGGTAAAAAATTGCCAAAAAACACCTAACAACAATTACGAATAATTGTTTGAAATTATACACACGCACGCAGCACTCAGTGCCTCTGCAAACCTTTTCTTTCGCTTCAAAAATTGTTTCCATCTTTCGCCTCTTTTGAAAAATATTTTGCAGTGAATAGTAGAGTTAAATTAACGAAGTCATAACATTTACAAAAAGAAACTGACAGTGCGAATTTATGTTTATCAGCACGTGACTGATAAACGAAACATAGGACTGAAAGAGCAAAAAAACTTTTTTTTTCCAAAGCCGCCTAAACCCGAATAAATTGTTTTGAACTGGGTAGATCCGAAACGAAGCGGTGTTCCAACACCAGCGTTATATTGGTCATTTCAACAGGCCGAGGAGCCGCAGCTTTTGGGAGAGAGAGGTAGCCTCTCCGGGAAACAGAGGACCCGTCTTTTCATCATCGTTGTTGTACCATCGAGTGCTGCCATAATGTGGCCCTTCCTCTCCTCCATCCCTTAATATTCGGCTCGGTGTGCGGATGCTCACAGCCGTGCGTAGAACAGCCACGCGCTCCCTTCAGAGCCGTGGCTACCGACCGTGGCGTTAGAAAAGGAGTCAAGCGGAACCGTTTTCTTAAAGCCTTAAAAGTTGGGGCTTCGTCATGGAGAGTTCGAGAGAGCTTATTGTTTTCCATTTATGAACAATAAAAATGTACCATAAGAAAACTTTCATGCCTCTTCAACACCCAGCATGACACAAACCATTCCTTTGAACGCGCCCACTTTGTTTCCGCATCGTGTTGATTAGCCTTAATTATCAGCCCACCACTCTTCTAACCATACCCGACCAGTTCGAATAACCAACACTATGACACTAAAACTGATACAGTAGAACTGCAGTAGCCTTTATACCACACCGCTCCTTACACCAGCCGTACTCCCGCTGTTTATTCTTTTATAAGACACACGTCACGTAAAAGTTGTCGCCGGCTAACGAGCACTTCCGGCCGACCTTATTGACAAGCTATCGTGAAGATAATCTGGTAGCCGCATCGTGCTTAAACAGGAAAATGCCCCCCTTCATATCAACTGCATATGTTACAGCCCTCTCCCATTATCGAGACCCAACGAAGTCACCTCTTTATTGAATTCAACCAATTTTACAGTCTCGCTCTCCGCTGTCTTTCATTTTCTTTACTACTTTTCCAAATGGGGTGCTATAATCTTCGCGGGAGACGTTGTATCCCCAGATACCACCTCAGCATAATCGAACACCCTTTGTTACGGCCGTCTTCACGCGCTCACCATAAAGGGCTCACGCTCATCAATACTTAAGAAACAGCTACACGGGATGGATACCCGACACAACGTTCTGCAGCAGCTGACCTGCCCTTTTACAATGAACCCCATCCACCGGTAACCTTGGAAGTCATTTCACAAGCCCTCCTCTGTAAGCACCCCATCAGTTAAATTACACTCATGCTCGCACACAAAACTAATCTGCCGGAAACCTGGCCACTCCTTAAGGATACCTTTTCTCCGACCTCAATATATCTGAAATTTTACTCAGGCGCACATACGAAATTAACACATCCACTGGCGATCTGACAAATCCTTCCGTGCTTCCTCATCTGCAACTCCCACGTAGTTTTAATTACACCCATGCTCGGATACAAAAGAGAAACGTGTAATTACACACACTGATGATGATGATGATGCTTAGTGGCTTCCCCTTTATAACGGGGTGGCGTTGCACAGCGGTCTTAATTGCAACGCCACTGTACAATGACCTCACAAAAAAATACAAACAAAATGGATAAAAATAATGTCAAAATAAAAAGAAAATACTCCTACAAAATTTTTGTGCTAGTCTGACTTGTTCTCTGCTGTTTTCCCAACAACAGTCTAACCTTCTTTTACTAACCTCTACTGCTGTCTAGATCACTTTTCCGCTAATCTTAGAGCATAGGGCTTCCGGGAGCTGGGTGCCTCCATCAATAAGGACTGGACGGATACTTTTGCACTCCGTCACAATACGTTGCGTGGTTTTTGGCTCATTTCCGTAGCCTCCGCATAGTTCTCGCTGTACCGCCTCGCGGATAATCGTTTTTGTCCGCAAGCAACCCGCTCGGGCTTCAAAAATCGATGCAATTCCTTTGATATCATCAAAACATTTTTCCCTTGTGATGTCCTGCTTCCCGATCGTGTAGATATCTAAGGACTTCTTCGCATCCATCCCCTTTTTCCACGTCGTTGTCTCTATTTTTTTAACTTTATCTTTATTGCCTTGGTCGTTTCCCCTGCACTTCCAGGTTTCATATACTTTGTCCTGAGCCTTCTGGTTCTTTTCTTCCATTATGTCTCCACGCTTTTCGTGTAAAGTTACCGTAACACTTTGGCCGCCCATCTCTGATCATCCATATTTCCTAAGTCGTTCTTCAAAACATATTTTGCTCTGGCCGCCACCTGCCGGCCCGAAAACCAACAACATAGTGTGGGTTGTGGATAGGTTTTTTGAAAAGAGTAGTCTGACGCTACCACCAGTGCAATCGTGGCTGAACCGTCATCGGAACACGGCAATCCACATCGTATGTGCATCTGGAGGCGCCGTGAAGGCCTTATTTTTCTTATACGTAAATAATGGTCCGACACAAACATCAGGAATAGCCTAAATATTCCCCACACAAATATGCTTATTCAGTGCTCCGCACATTATTCAAGAAACTCGAATCACTAGTGCAATATCTGGAATAATTCGCTCCACACAAAATTCTTCTCTTTTCTCCCCGGCCCTGCTAGGCGCCAAGAGCTCTCATTCCAACTTTCAAAAAGCACGTTTCGCTACTCGATGACGACTCTGTTAGCGGGGAAGTGCGCGATTTACACACGTTGCCCACTCCATTCTCCCATCCTCAAATACGGAGGACTTCCAAACAGTGATTTTCATGGCACTTTCACATTTCCCAAGCTGGAACGTACCGTCATCCCCAATAACCTGGTAACACTCCGGGCAGGAACAAGATCTTATACCTTCCCATAAATAACTTCCCTGACGAAAACAAAATTCCTTGTCTCTCACATCAATGAATACCGTAGCACGGGTTAAATTGATCTCTTCTGCCATCTCCCTAATGCTCAAGCCTTATAACCCCACCACGGTCCAAATCTTCGTCCTGTTGATCTGTATTCTTCTGTGGGACAGGTCATGGAATGCATTGCCCTGGCTCGTCTCACAGACCTTCTTGAAGGCACCAACTTCCCTCTACCCATCAAATCGGTTTCAATCCCTCATGTCTATTTAGGACCTGCCCATGTTTAAATATGGGTTTGTTGGTTGGAATGAAACATGGTAAAGCAGTGCAAATAAACACAGGATACAAAGAAACGAAGACACAGGACTAGCGCTGGAGCAGAGCGAGCCCTATGTCATTTTTTACCCAATTGGTTGGGTGGGCAAGAGCCAAGGGGGCCTTGAGGTACTCAGAACCAATCAATTGGTAGCAGCCTGTTGAAAAAAAGCCGCCCGCCCGTATCTTCCCAAGGGGGGAACTCGAGTAAATGCGTCGCATGGGGGTGGTTGTATTGCGTGAAAGTTGCGTAATTGGGTAGTTTGTGGTTACCGTTTGGATGTGGGGAGGTTTTGGAATGCTTAACTTGTTGATGGTACTGTTGCTTCTATCGCTTATACTTCATCTGGAGCCAAACAAAAGGTAAGCAAAGATACCCTTGACTGAAGCTCGAACGTGCGCTCCACCGCTTATATACCCTGCGCGCGCTGTCGAGGGAGAGCAGTATGGGGGAGAGACGTGCATGCGCGCAATTCCGTACACAAGCGCGCGACCTTTCCACGCCCCCCGCCACGCTGTTGTCACACAGCTGTCACGCCGCTAGCACGCCGCTATCACGCGTACACCTGCCGCAGTTGCTGCTGAGCGCGACGGAGCACACGGGGTAACTACTGCGCATGCGCGCGCAGATGCGTACCCCCCGCACCGCCGCAGCTGTTGTTGAGAGCGACGAAGGCGCACGGGGCAGCTACGGCGCATGCACGCGCAGACCCGTTCCTGGCGCACCGCCACCACTGTTGTTGAGAGCGAGGAGGGTACGGGGGAGAGGCGCGCACCTGCGCCTCGACGTGACGTCATGAGCTGCGGACGCATATGGATGGAGGAGCTGGCGAGCCTAATAAATGCTCCGCATTTAAAAAAATCTTGTACTGCCTATCATACTAACTAGGACAAAAAAGTGAAGTGTTCAATCTGACCTTAATACACACTACAAAGATGCTCTTCATGCCCGATTACACGAACCTGAAGAATATGTATATGCAACAGGAATCATGCGTGCTCTTCCTGATCTTTTGCTCCTGCACAAGGATCTACAGCTGAGCCGACTTTCTGGCTCTGCGCAGATCTACTCGCTGCTGCAGCGAGAAAGCATCCGACCCATTGGCTTTCTTCTTCGCACCACTCCCTCGCACATTACCCGAAATCTTCCAATAAGCAAATGGCAAGGTCACGCCCACTAACACGACCCCTTCGTTCTGGGCCCTCAGACATGCTTTTGTTGACGCGGCAGAATACTCTACTTCTAGATTCACTACTTGGATCATTGTGTCAGACCCCATTGACGGCCAGTCCCCTCCACAGCAGCCCAACACAGCCACCCTACTTCACTTTAAACCCCAAACTTACAGCTATGGTTCCTGCAACCAGAGAACTGTTTTCTACCTATTTATCACTGATATCGCCAAATCTATGATTTTTAGCTGAAATTTTACATCATCGCAAGAACGGACCTACACAAACTTTTTTTCGAGACCTCTCGGCCACTCTCTCGCACCTCTCTTCTGCCTCGGTCACTGTGGTGTGCGTGCTGGGCCACTCAGGGATCCCCGACAATCAGCTGGGGCATCAGCTGGCCTTCGAACTTACTAGCCGGCGGCCGGGGATTTGTTAGCTACCCTACCCATAGCGGACGAAACATATTTCTACAAGAAGGCCATCAAACAACCTAACCAATACATCCCGGCACTAGCTACACACGCTTCCACCATACCTAACTTTCGTATTTACTGCTAAAGTGTACATCCTTTGGAGAATTCACATGAAAACTCTCAGCCCTCATATACGTCTGCACATCTGCCGTAACCGCGGCGAGCCACCACGTTTTAACTGCCCCTCTATAGGCGCACTAAATAATCACGTGGTTCTTTTCTGTCTAGGCACCCAACAGCTTACTGATTACTGTAATACTTCCCCCCAAAGTGGATGGTGTGTGGGGTGGTATTGGTTGCTATATCTCTGGGTTCGCCTCAGAGCATTAAGACGGGCGCTAGAGACGGTCAACAAGGATGGGGAATGGCGTTGCAGGGGGCAAAAAAAATATAATATTCCACTTCATCCAAACCCGAAAAGTTCTGAAAAAGGAGAAACAACAATTAAGTGGAAGTCGAGCTCACATATAAGCAGGTGATAAAACAAACGTATCAGGTGCGGTGGCGCACTTACTACGGAAACAAATCTCCCCGATGCGGTGGCTGTTGGTAGTTCGTCACGCCACCACCGTATCGCCCAGTCGATAACGGCAATTCTAACGCACTCCCGACGAGAAGGCAGTAGACGGGCTGATGCTGTAGCCGGGCTGGGGAACACCACGTCGTTGCGTCGATGCCGACGGTTCACTGCTCGCCCGCCGTGCAGAAGGTATATGTTGCGGGCTCCGTGATCTGAATGTGTTTCAGGGCGACCTCCACGACAGCCTCAGCAGATGACGGCTACCACGTAATCTAGGTAGCCCTCATAACCGTTTTCCTCCGAATACTCCGCTACGTGGGCCAGTCACTATCTCCTCTTCTTCTTCCTCTCCCGTCCTTTTTATTCCTCAGGCTGTTCTGTCAATTCCATTAAGGCGACACGTAGCTGGAGCATACCCACAGGCAACGACTGCACATGGTCTGTCATCTGATCTTGATCATCTTCCTCGTCTTCGATGCCTCTTCCGCCGTACATTCCACCTCTGCCAAAGTGTAATCTCATCACAATGTCACCTCATCACAGTGTGGGTGGCGTCGGCGGCTTTCATTTCCCAGGTGAACATGGGTCTTCTGCGGAGAAATACCAATTGGTCTTAGTCTGATCACAAAAAATTAATTTTCTCTCTCTCTCTGACTTGTTTTGAGTGGCTTGCCACGCCAGTAATTTCACGCGAAAGCAGTAGCGCTGATCGACATTGCAACAACAGCACAACGCCGTTCCAACTCTCCCGTCAAGGCGCGTAACATATGGTAAGACACCTTAAGAAGTTGAAGGACGTTCCAGTCGGTTTGGTCAACGCTGCCTGAACGCCTGCGAAGGAAAGTTGAGAGTGTTCACTTAACAGTGTAAAGACTCTTCTCATGCCGCGAGTCGGTTTCTCTGCATCCTTCTTAGGGTTTCTACAGAGCACGCGTGCTTGTTTATACGAGCCGCGTAGGGATTTCTTATATGCGCAAATTTCTTAAGTCAAAAGAAAAGCTGACCATAAGAGGATGATCACTTGTTTGCTACTTATAATGGTTCCATCAAGATGTCGGAGCGTAGAAAGTCTACGCCAAGACAAACCGCCGCAATATTTATCGGCAGCGCCTCCAGTTTTTTTAACTACTTCGAGCAAACAACGTTCTCTTTACCAGACCTGTGTGCTAAAAACGCCGATTTTAAAACTGTTCCCGGAACCGGTTCGGAACGCTTCCATCGATTTGCTTCGCTTGGGGTTCAGTTACAAAATTGCGTAAAAAATACCTGCTGTGTTATATTCCGGTTCCTGTTAGAAACGCAGGCTTAAAGGGAAGGTGAAGCGGTTTTAGAATTAAAAGAAAAGTTGACTAGCAGCAAGTAAACATTGAATAGTTCATGTGTACGAAATATTTTTGCAATAAATGCAATAGACGCTGCGCAATGAGCAAACAAAAGTGGCCCGATGCCCCGCCCCCATCTCGCCGCGCGATGCCGGAAGACCGAAGAGCGCGGGCGAAAACCGGCTGAAAAACGTCATACCTGGACTTCCGGCCGGATCGGCCGCCTCGGCCATGCTCTTTTCGCCGTGTTTCCTTGTGAATGATACTTGTTGTTGTTGTGGTTGATAGCACTCATTTGTACAATTTTCGTGTTCAAAAAGTATGCACGAACACCAAACGAGGCATACGTTATCATGCCGTATTCCTAAGCAGAATAATGCCACTCCGGGATGCTTGATAACATACGGAAGCGACAGCCGAGGTGGCTGTGCTTGATGACAGAGAATATACTGCCCTACGTTACATACTTTGTAAACCGCTCCAATGCGTTTTTTTTTTGATGCGACGGACGTGAATGTTCACATTAGATTCTAGATTTAGGAAGGATGAGAAATACTGCCGTACTTTGACCGGGGATGCTTCGTTCCATTCCAGAAACCAAGTCACATTTGTTCAGGAAATACTTGTTTCGTTAAACGCGTCGGTTTTCTTTCCCTATGGGCTCAGGACACTGTTAAAAAAAAACAATTTTTTTTTAAAAAGTAACGGGGCTGGGGTGGGCGACAGCGAACAAAGGAAATTCGGAAGCAGAGTCTGCTTGTTGGTTTATGCGTGTACCGGCAAGATGTGTCTCGCATATACGTTTACAGCGCATGAACGCTATCTTTTCGCGCAGAGCACGTACGTGCTTTTCGATGGTAGATTGTTTATAAAACGCCCATTATTCTTAGGCATAAATGGTTTTGTGTATAATAAGAAACAGTCAAGGCAGTACCTAATATTAACATAAGGTATAAAATCCCCCTATGCTGGTTGCCTAATTCAAAAATATTTGGATGGAACCCACTAGTCGACGTCACAGTCACTGCTTTGGGGTTCTCTGTCGTGTAAGCAAATTTAAGCTCCAAGATAATTGAACCAACAGCACGGGAAATTATAAAACAAACTTCCAGTCACGTGCGAAAATTAAACTGCAAACTAAATTGCCGCAAAGGCAACCGTGCGGTCGTTCGCAATGCTTCCGACAACCCGCGCGGCCGAAGGGTGTCCTCCTTTGACGTCATGACGGGCGCAACCAATCACGGGCGTCAAAAGACGAAAAGCACGCGCCTTTCAAACGGGGCCGCGCTTTTTGCAAGATAAATGCCACTTGGACTCATGTACGATAAATTTCAATGTGATATTCGGAATCAGCGCACAAGAAACTATATAACTGTTAATCTAACTCAATTTTTTTGGAAAGCGCTTCAGCTTCCCTTTAAACCAGCCCAACGCAGCTGTTTCCCAAGTTTGTTTTTGTCTTCTTTTTGTAGTCATGCGACCCTTACTTTAACCTTGTTAATGCGTTTCAGTTAACTTTAAAGGAAGACTCGCCAGTTCTCCTAACGTTTCCAGTGTTATTGAAGACTATTCTCTATCTTTATCTCTCTGTTCCCTTTTGTGATGGCTTTCTTTGCTAACATTCGGCGTTGTTTCAACTTCGACAGCGTTTTAGACTAGTTAATGTGTTTAGTTATTCTTGTGTGAATGACGTTACACAGCTATTCTGGCCATTTCTCGCAAGCATGAGATACTGCTATTACCTAACTTATCGATTTTCTTTTGCAAGGCAGCATGTCACAGAATACCCGCACTACTGCCCAAATCCCAGCCATGAAAAGGCATAAAAACAAGGCAAAACGACAACGTACCCTAATTTGGCTGACATGAGAATACCATCGTGTTTACAGAATCCATAAGGGACCTCTGCCTGAGCCAGTGCGCTTTGGTGGAAGCACAGTCACGCTGGCGTTGGCCTCACCTAGCTTTCCATTGCAGAATGTACTTTAGCAGAATGACATCATGACTGCCGACCCGCTGTACATACCATGTGAGCAAAAACGAGACGGCAGGAGCACTTGCGTTTCATAAACGGGCGCAAGGAGGACAACAATCTTTATAGCTGCTGCAAAACACCGGCACTCTTTGGCTGCAGGGAAGTGTCATTGGCCTTAATTTCACTTCGCCCTTCTAGATCACAGGTTTTTGTATGCTGAATGGTGTGTGTGTCTTCCTTGTAGGCGACGTCCGAGACTGCATTTACACTGATAATTTCCAAATTTGTCTCGTTTTGAACGACCGCTAGAGCTGAATGTTTTTCTTACTCGCCTTGTAAGGCGTAGTAGCGGGGACGACGAGGTTTTGATATGGCCGATTGTAGTAATACTAATTAAATCAGACTCTCAAACAGGAACCTAACAGGCACAGAATCGAACACCACCAAGTACAGATCTAACTGAACTGATGCTTTTTTCGAGTGTCGACTCGAACAATCAATTCAGTTACGTCTTGGATTGAGGATGTTCGATGTTGTTCCAGTTGAAGTTTTCAAGTTTTCAAATTCAAGTTTATTCATTTATGCATTTATATCGCACGTTGCAAGGGGTGTGGTGAAAGAGCCAGCACAAGCGCTGGCTTGCCGGGGACCCTACACTGTGTACATATGTCGACGCCAGCGCAGCACTGCCGGCCTCTAGGTTCAAAGCAAGTGTTATAATATACATAAATGAACAGACACAACTCGCACCACAGTCGACCAACCAAGTGTGAAAAGGACAGATGAAAAAATTGAAGGAAAGAAAATGAACATTACAATTTCTGAATGGTACGGTATACAATGCACAGTTTATACGAAATAAATATGCAGCTTATTTACCTCCTAGAAAATTACACAACTTGAACCACGGTATAACACAAAAACAAGCGTGAATGCAAGTACAGAAAATCCACATGCACATTTAGAAGAAGAGCGCCAAATCAACGTTTTATTTCTTCCGCGATTGAAGCGTTAAGTTTTTTTGCTGTATATTATATACGAATATTTGGTTCAAGTTGTAAGGAAACTGGGACTGCACCCATTGCTTTCCGCAGTTTGTCCTGGAGAGGGGGTAAGCCGATATATATGTGACGGAGCGTTCGGGTTAATCTGTTTTCTGTTAATTTAGCAGTATCCTCCAAGAACCTAATAGCAGTCTTCATTTCTTTTATCCAGTTTCGTACGAGCAGGTGTGAATATAGGCGCTCAATTTGAATCATTTTTAGATTACGGTAGACGACTTCAATTGCGAATCAAGAGAGCGTTTTGTTACGTTACGCGATACCTTGTTTTGCAATGTTTGCAATTTATTTAGATGCTTTGTGCAGTAATCCCCCAGACCAATACAGCATACGTAAGTTTGCTGTAAAACAATGAACTGTAAATAAAGTTTCACACTTTGTGGTACAAACTACCGGTCCTTGCCTATAACACCACTTGACCTCGAAACAATAATTTCTGCTTGGTAAATATGCGGGTGCCAATATAAACGCTTAATAAATGTAACACTCATGGATTTGACATTAGGAACACAGGATATTTCAGAGCCACCAAGGAATAAAGTCACAGGCCGAGAATTAGTAAATTGTGGTTCTGAAAACAACTGATTTAGTCATTCAGTTTTTGCAAGGTACTATTTGCCGCACCAGTTAGTTCTTCACTGGTATTACAGTGAAAAAAAGCTGACACCATACGCATATATTACATATTTTGCATCTGGGTTCATTTTGATTATGTCATTCCCGTACAGTATAAAATAGAAACGGCCCAAAATGCTGCCCTGTGAAACGCCTGCACTGATGGGCAGAATTTTAAATGGGTTTCGCTAATGAAACACTGACTGCAAAATAGGAAGTACTTCTAAATAGATTAAAAGTCGTGCCTCGGATAGCGTATCGCCCAAGCTTAAGTATGAACGTCGTATGATTAAGTCTGTCGAACGCTTTAAAACAATCCTGAAAATTCCAAGTGTTAGTAGTTTGACTCAAAACTATTCAATATAATTTTTTTGTGAAAGTAGTGCACGTGTAGGAGATTTTTCACGTCGAAATTCATACTGCGCGTCCGAAAAAGTGAAAAACTTATCACAAAACGTATTTCTCGAAAAATATATTTTTCCGGTGCCATTACAGAAACGTGGCAGCACTGATGTGGGTGTAAATTTTTCAAACTACCGCGCTCACTTTCGCTACCTGAAGCTTTTTTTTAAATTAGACAGGCACAACAGAGTTTGGAAACATACGTTATAACGGGCGTTGTTTTGTCCAGCACAAATTTAACCGATCGTAGATGAATACCATCGACATCTTTGCTGTCTTGTGTTTCGTACAGCTTGGTAGGCTACAAAAACTTCTGCTTGAGTGGAAGTATGGAAGTGTAAACTTTATGCTATGTTCAGTAAGATAGGTGTTTGGTGTTTTGGTAATGCTTTGTGGTGTAAAGTTAATAAAGTGTTCGTTAAACATGAGGGCAAGAGTCCCGTCTGCAACCACACCCCCAATCTTAAGTATCTGTATGCCGTGCGGCACTGAACGACCCAGCAAATTATTGTCTGCTTCCAGGTTTTATAGGAACTAGACAATGTAGTACGTGAAAAAATATCACTTTGGTAGCGTTTTTAGGAATGGCGGATTGTTTTGTTGAGTTTGTTTCTACATTTTCTGAATCGTTGAACATCGTCTTTGAATTTGAGAACAAAAGCGTTTTTTTTCTCGTATCATTTCTAGGCCTTCTTTGCTTTGCTTACCCAAATCATCTGTGCCTTGCGATCTTGTTTAAACAATTTTTCAGAGAAACAGTCGTTGTAAATGGCTTCACATTAGGCGACAAAATACGTTGTAGGCACCTTCAGCGTCATTTACGCCGCTAACATCTTCCCACACTTCATTCGCTACTGATTTCCGGAAAAGAGTCAGCGTGACCTGGGTAATATTTCGGCAGGGCATATTATGTTTGCTTGCGGTTTATAAAACCATTTTCAGTGTTCAATATATAGGTAAATGGTTGCTGATAGCGCAGTGTATTGTTACAGCCGATGCTATATTGAATTCAATATTGGTTGAAAACAGATCAAGCAGGGACGAGTGTGACGAGTGTGAAGCTCGGATATGTGTGGGGAAGTGAATTACTTTGCTCAAATTATTCGCTTTCAATAAATTTTGAGAACTCAATTCCAATAGCAGAAGGCCTGAGTAGATCACCAATAAAGCCGACACCCGAGATAAGGTCACATCTGAATATAGATGCATACTCATCAGAAGGATCTAAAAATTCACAAAACGGTGCAGCATTACTCTGAGGTGGGCTGTATGCGAACGATACTAGGTACGATACGTGCTGCATTGCTAACACTTCGAAATCATCGGTAATGAGAGATACTTGAGGCGCAATATAGCCAGTAGGGGCGTCAGTCATGGCGATAAAAACACCACCACCTCTCTTTACTGATCGATTTAAAAAGGGCTTATACCCAGATATCACAGCTACTGCGAGCCGGTTTTTCAACTGGTTTACTCATATAGAAATAACATTCAGGTCTCAAAAATTTAGGTATTTTAAACCATTCTCTGATATAAACCACAGGAACGCTACATTCAGAAGGCTCATTGTACGAACAAGAGCTATGCCATTTTAACAAAAATTATTACAGTTAGGGGGTATAGTCGAGAAACACTAGCTCGAATAGGGATAATTCACAGGTCACTCTCACTCATGGTTCAAAATTTGTAAAATATTTAAATTACTTGCGCCCGCCCATGAAAGCCACTGCCAAAAACATTACTAGTTGCTTTAGCGCGGCCTCTAGTTCTCGTCGGTTGTACAGGGTTTAATACTAAAAAACTTTAAACAACATGTAAGTCTGTCTGAATTCATTTATAGCGTCACTGCGGACGTTTTGTATCGTAATAGTTCAGTTTTTTGTACATTTTGCGGGAAAAGAGGTTTGTTTCTTGTTATAATTTTGTTGGACAAAGAAGTGATTGCACGGTGGTACTGGGTATGCTCCGTGCACTTAAGGTGTGTCCAGCTTTTAAGTGTACAGCACTGTAGGCGCTCGCCATGTCGTCCTAGCTCGCTCCCTGGAACCAAGCATATAGGCTCGACGTTACGGTGTAGCCTGTCACGGTCCCTTCGCCAGGGCGTAACCCATACGCGACGAAAGCCAAGCGGCTATGCCAGGATACTCGTGGCGCGAGTTAAAGTTCAGCTGGTTACTCTTAGCTTTGCTCGTTGTCTAGGATTAGCTGATTATCATGTTTACTGCTGCTGATCATCCAATCCAAATCTAAACCAAATCCAATCCAAATATAGTCCAAATCCAATCGAAACCAATTCAAAACCAATCCAATCCAAGAAAGCCAAGGAAATACAATGCGATTCAATCCAATCTTCACGCTTGCGCAGGACTGCTCTCCAGGCGCTACGCTAAACTGGTCATCCTCTGCCAGTGTAGCCAATCCGATCAAATCTAATCTAAGTAATGCTGTTGTTCGCACCGGATCCCAGAGGCTCCGAAAGCCAAGCGGTTTCTAGGGTCATTATCCTTCAAAACTCGTAAAACGCTGGCGCTTCCCATACATCTTCGCGTTGTTTATAGCAAAGAAAAGGTTGGGTACGTTTGACGCAAAATATAGTTAATTAACCGCCAGTCCTTGCGTTCAGTTAATTAGGAAGGCTGGGTGGGTTGGTTTTTACGATAGGGAGCGAAAAAAAGTGGCAGTGCAACGCCAGAACGTAGGGAACGGAAATAAGCAGGAAAAGAAGAGAACTTCCGCAGGTGCAGCTACAGGCAGCGAGCGCGCGTACCCTGCAAAGGCGCAAAATTTGGGATGCATTGGAGAAACATCCGACGAATTCATAGGGAGAGGAATGAGACAAGACGGCGAAGAGCGTGATGGGTGGTAAGAGGCAGCTGATAACTGCTCCACAGCCGATTATGCCGAATGACTGCTGTTTGCTTCTGACATCGTCAATATTGAGTGGAACCGCTTTAGTGTTTTTTTGACGCGGACGGAGCTGAACCTTATTCTTGAATTCTTTCGCTGGGTGGCACAGCAGCACTATGCAGCTTGTAGAGACAGTGAAGAGGCGACTGCCTCGCTGCAAGATCGACCGGCTGGGGTTTTTTATTTGCGGACGCAGCTCCCGCTGACCATCTGCTTTGTCGCCGTTTTCTTCTATGCCACTTACGGTACGCACATGTGGAGCTTTCAGGCTTTGAAGGGTGAGCTTCTATGATTAAACGCGGCCACACAGCGTAAAATTGACCATTCCGCATTGATACTGGCGTGATCGGTTGGACGTGCCGAATGAGAACACTGTCAAATTCTCTGTGCAATTGGAGCGACTGGTAACTAACCCACGGGCTTCAGCAGGCTAGCAACGTCAAACAAAAAAAAACTCCCCCCACCTCCCCGAAGGGGATGGTGCGGAAATGCGAATGCATTGGGTGCACCGATGAGTGCGCTGCGGCAAGCAGTAACGGAGAGAGGCGTGCGCTCCACTGCATTTATATACATTTTCCGAGCGCAGCGAGCGGAGAGAGGGTACGCGGAGAGGAGAGAGAGACCCGCGCAACACGCCCGCCCCGCGCGCGAGCTCTCTCTCCCGCGGAGCTCCGGGATGCGAGCGCCCTCACACGCCCGAGCGCGCTCCTCCTCTCCACTCACTCTCCGCTACTCCACCCGAGCTCCGTGATCCGAGCGCCCTCAGCACTCCTGCTCCCCCCTTGCCCTCCGCTGCTCCCGCCCGAGCTACCACCTGCTCCGGTTGCTAGGCGCGCCACAGCTGCTGCTAGGGGCGAGGAGGAGCGCGGAGAGATAACACCTGCGGGCGCACGCCGACGGAGCACGACAACTCCCGACTCAGAAATGCATTCGCAATTACGACGACGACGATGACGAAGGCAGAACTACGAGGCGCGTGCTCACGTGCGCTAGCGCTGGAGGAATGCAGGCGCATGCCGGCCAACGGAGCAAGACAACCCCCGGCTAATAAATGCATTCGCATTTAAAATATTTTACCAGCAAGTTACGCTACATGTCCAGGCCACATAGATCTTTATGGTGGCCAGCACCTCTTCTCCTGCCTGCGTGGCCGCCCTTGGTGATTTCACCAACGTTCACTCGGCACTGTTACATATGCGCTCGTGCAGTACCTAAAGCCTTCCCATGGCACTCTTGGTGTAATCGCTGGCGTGTACCCAGGCACAACTGCCCAGGAGCTCGCGGACATCATCGCCTTCCCACGCCACAGAATCCTCCATGCGCTAGTGCTTGGCTCGTCTACGACAGCAGTAAGCACCTCCGAAGGGCCACACATCCCTTTCTATGTCAATCTCTACGGTTTACTAACCATATGCCGGCGATACCACCACTCGAATAACTGATGTGCGATTAGCGGGAATGTGGGTCACCGCCGTTACGTATGTCAAAACCGTGATGTGCGCTTCTTTCCCCAGTGCCGCGAACGCGATCCAGGCGCAATTAGCAATACGCCCCCAGATCCAGGCTGGAACAACCAGTGGCAAGCAATAAGTGTAAAAAAAAACTCCGGCCTCCTCAATTGGCCTTACCAGTGCGTGAACGACTTGCCAAATACCCCTGCAGTGCACGTATCACCCAACCGCAATCCACCCCCTCAAACGCAGTCGCCGGCGCTTCGCTTCCTCCACCACCACAACTAGCGAGGCCACTGCGCCATATTGCTAGCCAGCACCCAACGCCATCTACTGACTTTTCTCCTTGCCCGTCCCCCCCCCCCTCGCTTTAAGCAGCTCGACCTCGAGAGCCGAGCTTTGATCAACGCACTTCGAGAAGAAAATGCCCAGCTCAGGCAGCTGTCGACCGCCCAGCCAGAGCGCAGCGCATACCTCGAAAAGCGTTTAGAAGAACTTGTAAGCAACCCCATCCACTCCCCTAAATTACCGCTCAACCAGCTGCCCCTGCTTCCTTCTTCATCCAGAAAAAATACCTGCACAATCTCGATACAGCCGTCCTTGGAACTTTACTATAGTACATCAACAAGCAATAGAATGCCGATAATCTACCACAACTGTGGCAGCACGCGGATAATACTCTTATATCTAAGCCCAAGAAACTATTTACTCAAGGAAACCTTCGCCCCATGTCAGTGACTTTGTGTGCTTGGAAACTATAAAAATTTAGTGCATAACCGCTCGGTAGCACATATGAACGATAATGATCTGTTCCCAATGACCAAGTTTGGCTTTCGACCCCATCTGTCCACAGAAGGTTATTTATTCCAAGTTATGTCGGGAAATATTGATCGCCTCTTGGCCTGCCACAAGCGCTGCATACGCACAGTGGGGATCAAGGATGCGTTTGTTAGCGTCTCACACTCTGCAATACCCGCAGGACTCGTATCTCTCAAATGTGTCCAGCGCATGCAATACTATATCAGGGCCTTCTTAACGGACTGCTCTGTGGCAATGGGTGATGAATTTATTTATTTATTGATATTTATTTTATTTTTTATTTATCTATCTATCTATCTATTTATTTTTTATTTTTTTATTTATTCATTTACTTATTTATTTATTTGAAGTGCTTACCCGCAGCGCAAGGGCTTTCTCGGGTGTAGCAGTGGGTATATGAATATAAGGCATACAAAAGACAACATATAGGAAGGAAATTGTTTCAAATATGGGTAAAAATACATGAGTAGATATACACAAGGAAGGAGAGTGATATCAGGCGCGAAAATAATTTTTGAACAACAAAAAGTGGGAGGTGGTATAAAGAGGGTCACCTAATCAACACAAGCAAGCATAGCGGGGTGGAGCTTTTAGCGCAGAAACACAAGAACAGAGGGAGAAGTGCATGTGCGGCCTCTCTACAACATGGGCTTTCGAAATGTCAAATTTTTCAAGGAGTGTTTAAAATAACATTGTTATTGTAGAAAATGCTGGCGTAAGATATAAACCGACTGTTATAGGCATGCTGTCATCGATTAGCTGGTGCGAGGCTCAGTGTTGCACCAGCACCAAAGCAGCGATGCGCCCGCAGTCGTCCGCTAGGCACTCGCAGGTGAACAGAGCTTACAAGACAAGGACTGTGAAACTAGAAATGAATGCAATTGAAAAGAAAAAACAGGTCGCGCCACGAACGCCTAATACATAGCGCATCAAGATTCTGGAGCTTGAGAAGCCCACCGTGCAGACAATGAATCTCTAATGAGTAACGATAAAATGCGGTTCTGGTAAAGCGCTTAGGAATCCTTGCTAGGGGAAGGCATGACGATGGGCTTAGACAACTTAAATAGCACGGGAAAAGTCCAGTGTCATTAAAATTAGGGTGCGGTTGGGGAGACGGTCGCTCAATTCGCTGCTGGCTCGGGAATTCACGCCAAACGTTGGGATACAGGAGTTGGTCAGGTGGTTCACGTGTTAGTTGAAAAGTAATTTACGCCCATCATTACACCCCAATCACGCACTACAGTGGCGCTTTTTACGGGTACACCAAGCAGACACGAACGGAAACTTACCGGGGCAGTCTTTCCAGTATTTGTTATAATGTTAGGTTTTTAGAGATTGAGCATTAAATATTTACTGTCGCATCACACGATCGTCCGATAAAGAGACCGCGCGATAGAGTTTCATATCATCGGTATACTGAGAGAGCGAACAGTGCCTAATAGCAGGGTGAATGTAATTAAAAAAATAAGTTAGGAGAAGAGGACCCAGTGTCGAACCTTGAGGTATCATCAAGAAATGCTGGGACGTGACGCCTTCATATAGAAAAAAATGAACCTGCCTTTCAAATACCTGCCGAACCAATGAGAAAGCTCACTGGGTTAACCATATGCGGATATTTCAGAAGCAGTAAGTCATAATTAACACTGTCGAATGCCTTGCTACAGTCGAAATATACTGTATCTACATGTTGATGAGAGAGCACTAGAGGTTCGATGTCATTTAAAAAACATGCGAGATTTGATTCTACTGACCTTCCGGGCAAGACGCCATGCTGGTTGGAATGATATAATAGATTCATTGCTGCTAGAAGATAATAATGCCTTTCTTTGTCGGATATAGAAAGGGAGGACAACACAGGGATTGGCATTTAGTGTCGGGGATAGTGGCACTTCCGGACTTGTGCAAATGAAAGATTGCACCCAATTTCCAGTTTGCTAGAAAATGTTGCTCACCGGTTGACATGCGTATAATGTGAAAGACCAGAGGTGCAAAGGGAGCACAACAGCCTTTCACGATGAAGTAGGAAATTCTATCGGAGCCCGCTGGCCTTTTCGAATGGAGTTTGCCAATAGCGAACAAAAAATAGCTGTCGGTAATGTTCGCGATTGGCAATACTGGTTCATGAGACTGAAAGCGAATTTCGCTTCCGCGTTTCGAAGACGTCGAGTATTTAGATGAAAAATAACGTGCGAGAAGTTCACATACGCCTTCCAGGGTAAGACAAAAACTTGCCATCTTGCTGAATAGTTATGCTATCGCGTGCGTGATATGTGCGGAACTTTTTGTAGCGCCAGACCTCACGAAGTTAGTGGTTAAGAGGTGATTAAGTGTATTCGGTAAACGTATTTTTGTCCCAGGCAAGAAGCTTTCTCGCTAAGGACTGTCATTCCTTGAAGGTAGCGAGTTAGAAGGGTTATTGTGAGCCTTATAAAAGCAGTGCTTGATCGTCCGCTTTAACCATTCAAGCAAAAGGTACACCGCAAGGCTCGGTCATATCGCCACTGTTATTCATCATTTCAATGAAGCACCGCCCACCCCCCCCCCCCTCACAATTGCAGTAAATCCACCAGAATAAATACGGGTTATACGCGGATCACCATACCGTCTGGACGCCTACTGGCTCCATTGGAGAGCAGCAGAAGGCCTTCAACCAAGCGGGGACTGTTACCCACCACTCTCTCCACACGCGAGGCCTCCAGTGAGCACCCGAAATAAGGCTTTGTTGACGCTCCACTCCCAGACTTCTCACAAAAATGCTCGTGGTGTACCTGCACCTCAGATTACTGTTGCGTACAGCCATTCTCCTACGTACTGCACCTGCGGGTGAATGCTGTTGCAATAGCCAAAAACGGCTCTGGGCTAAACACAATTTTGCCACTGCCTAAAATCCTGTTTGAAATGATGCACCTTGTGCGACGCATCTCCTACCACCTTCGAGTCTTTAAAGAGCAAAATACCCTTGAATAGTAGACGTTTTGCTTACTAGCCGCATTACTATTGGCACCTCATACCTCGCTCTCAAAGCAACAGAAAATTCTCGAATCAAAAGATCATCATCCGCGAAGCGTATAAAACTGCGCTTGGCCTCTCCACTGCCACTGAGACCCAAACACTGCTCACTTTGGGACCTCACAACATGTAGGAAACGCTGCAAGAAGCCCACTACTCAACTCAACTACTGCGCATGCAACCCACACCTAGAAGCACTTCAACTACTACAAATACTACAAGTACTTACAGCATTATGACACCACCCGATACCCCAAGGGAACAAAAAACCGCATACCGCTAGCCCTCCGGCATTGCATCCGGGTGGCCCCAATCCGTCGCAACCTACACGCCAACTACCACGTTGGCCACGGGCTTCTCGTACTGAAGCCCTTAACGTGCGATGCGGGAATGGCCCGACAGCCTTATACACAGATTCTAACCGCTACCCTGGTGCGTCGGCCACGTAGCCTGTGCAGTTACGCATACTGGTGAAAGCATCAATGACGCCACTGCCACCACATCCTCCACTGGTGTTGTTGAGAAAATAGTCATTGCCCGGGCTTCCAGTTCCCGCCCTGAAACAGTTACTATTCTCACCGATTCGCAGAGAGTCTGCGGAAACTACCACATTGGCCGCATTTTATTACAACCCCTACTCATCCTCAAAACCTGCTCGACAACCTCTGATATCCTCAGCGTCAGGGCTCCTAGCCACGCCACCATCCCCGGCAATAAAACGGCCCATGCCGCGGCTCGCAATTTGATACACCGAGCCATTGCAATTGGTGGCCGATGTCTACCCCCTCAAGTCGACCCTCCCTGAGTTGCTGCGGACTCCCGCCCAATTCAAGGAAACTTGCGGCAGCCTCCCAACGCCTCACTGACGCCTCTCCAGAGAGGAAGCTACAACTTGGCGGCAGCTCCAGACGAATACCTCCCCACATCCCACCCGCAACCCCCTCATCTTCGCAACCTGACACCCCCTACCACATGATATGAGATTGCCAAATATTCCGGACTTCCCCCACTTGCAAACCTCACCTTTGAAAAATGGAGGGTGTTGCGATGCTGTTACGCAACCCGTCTTCTGCGCTCGGTTGAACCATGAAAAACGTGCTGTCGGTCTTCTTTAATTGACTTTCCACGACCCGCGGGTAGACAGTGGCGAACTATGCTGCTACTTGACAATAGCGACCTCGTGGCCCCTCAAGCGCCAACCAGCCAGGAGCTTAAAATAGCATAACTTGGCGCCCGGCACTGAAAGCTTCGGCGACGTGCCTGCGAAACATTGTCTTGCCTTTTTTGTGGCATGTTTGACGACTCTGGAGATGTCTTGAACGAGCCACTCCACGAATATTACGACAGAGGAATGCAAGACGTCTTCCTGGTGGAGCAACATCGCCAGGACAAAGGGGTGCTCCGACCCACGGCGGATTGCGACGACGGGGGAAACCTAACACTCACCTGCGCCGGAGAGGAGGGGGTCTCTTGTGCGTGTGTGAGTGCGTGTGTTTGTGCGTGGTATCGCTACTGTGCCATGAATTTTGTGATTGGTGCGTCCTGACGTCAGCCAAAAAAACGGGTGAAGGGGAACAGATCCAACGTGAATATTTACTCTCGCGCGCGCAGGAGCGCACTGCCTCTTCTCTAATTCCTCAGATACAAATACTTGTACATAAGGTTTTCTTCTCCTTCAACTTTGTCATCATGACTGCCCCGGAGCGACACCAACCCATGTCCACTTCGACCACGCTACCCTGGCTCGCAACAAGCGCTTCCCCGGCCAGCCCATACCCGGATATTCAGCTCAACCTCGTTACCCCAGCTCGGACGGCGAGTCCAAGTCAAGGCACCCCGGAGTAAGGCTGTTTGCAACGCGGCCAAGAAGTGTGTGTACCGGTAAGTGCTCGTGGGTTCCCCACGCCCATACTGTAGCGGTTTAGAGCAACAGCGTTGACGAATACGTGATCTTGCAGGGGCTGTCGTTATGTGCCTCGCTCGTTGATGGCCCCGCCTTTCAGTTGTTAGCTCCGATAAAAGTAGGTAGCCACGTAATCTTCATTTCCAGTTGCTTCCAGATATCGGAAAGCTGTTAAGTGCCATGAACTGTGCTCGCACTTGAGCCATGCGGGCGTTCTGCAATTGCGGATAATGTGGCCCTGCTTTCCACTTTAAAAAGCAGCAATACTTTCTGAATAGCCATTATCGTTTTTCCTCCGCTGGGGCTTGGCAGGACCGCATCGATGAACAACTAGCGATGGACATTCTGCTGCCAGCCCTAGCGCGGAAGGTAGCTGTAGCGGTGTCACGTCGTACTTTTGTGATGACCTCTGAGAGGTGGGATTCCCGCGTAGCGCGATACCTTCTGGATGCAAAAGACTTTTCATTGCAGGAACTTGAGGATTGTGTTTACTTGATCTTGTCAAGATACTGCTATAAAGACCGCTCCGGTCATGTCCGTGGACGTTCACACACGGTAGAGTACTGTCATCTCATTGGGCAATGAGAGCAACCACACCCTGTGCAGCCCGACCGCGTTCTAAGCAAATGGTATGCTATCATCATCATCGTCGTCGTCGTAATAATCGTCATCATCATAGTCATCAGCCTATTGACGGCCACTGCAAGGAAACAGCCTCTTCCATAGATCTCCAATTATCCCGCTCCTCTTCAAGCTGAGAAATATTTTTCCTAGAAAACTTCTTGATCACATCTGCCCTTCTAACCTCCTTCTGCCACTTTACGCTTTCCTTCTCTAGGGATCGACTCTGTTACCTTTAATGACAACCGGTTATCTTGTCTTAGCCTTACACGCCTTGAGCACACCCATTTCTTTCTAATAAATTATACTACATTCGCGAGAACTCGCACACGCTTTGGTACCCTGACCCACTCCGCTCTCTTCTTGGCCTTTAGTGTTACACTTATCATCTTTCCTTCCATTGCTGTCCTCAGTTTCAGTTAAGCCCCTATAGTGACCCTGCAAGTTTCTGCCACGCAGGTGAGTACCGGTAATATGCAGCTGTCACACACTTTCCTTTTAAGTGACAATGGTAGGTTTCCATTCATTATCTGAAACCACCTACTGAATGCACTCTACTCGATTCTTATCCTTCTCATTGTCTCTGAATAATAGTTCAGATCCGGGGTCACTACGTAGCCTAAGTACGTCTATTCGGTTCCCCCTTTCACTCCCTCACCACCTATGTCAATCCACTGCGCTTCCCCAAGGACATTGAGCATTATCTTAGTTCTCTAGCTAATATTCTTCAAGCCCACGGTTATACTCAGCTTGTAGACTGCGGTAAGCATGCTTTGCTATTCGTCGACCGAGTAACTTAGATGGCATGCCAAGGCTGTCCAAAAAACCGGTCGTGAAATGGATCCGCTCCTAGAGATCTCGCAGTCATGATACTTGGGATGACGACTTCATCAGTTCGATTGAGAGCAGGCTGTGTATAAGACCGTCCATTAGAACCTCTTTTGTCTTAATGCTAAATAGGTTTCCTGAGAGCTATTGTGCAATTAGCGTCGGTAAGGTGTATCCCTTCGATTAAATGCTTCACAGGGCTTGTTAAGGATGACTTTAGGTAGTGAAATTTTAAACAGTTTTGAGATCGGCGTGAGTGCGTAAGATTGCCTTGTAGTTCTCGCGCAAACCCGGCCACTTGCGTATATCGCCATTGAAACCACTTATTTGAAGCTTTGGTAAGGGTACGTGTAGAGTCGTTGCTGTGAGAAATTGGCTGACGAGCAGTGAGAAATGGGCTGACGAGTTCCGAGTTAGCAGCTTCGGTGGCGCTGTCAGATTTAACGGTAATCCCCGCCGGCATCCGCGTGTTGCCATCCTCGACCACAGCGCCAGTCGATCAGCGAGCGCTAAGTGCCGAACGAAGCTTGCTAACCCCCGTTGTCGATCTTCTCATGGTAATCCAGAGCGCGTGCTACTCTTGTTTCGGACTCCTTACCGTCAAGTGGGTCGCCCATCTGGTCATCCTCCTGAGCGAGAGCGGAGACCTTTTCTCAAAGCCCGTGCATGATTTCATTGAGGTCAGACGATGATGGTTGACTGCAGCCCACGGGAATCTCGCTGGCCGCAGAAAGCAACCGGGTGGTGGATCCATGAAGAATTCCTCAACGCTTTCGCAGCTTCTTCTTCGGAACGGTAAAAGTGCAAAGGATGCCGACCTTATCCCTGGTATATGGTCGTAAAGACCTACAGCCTTGCTACAAGGTGGAACGACACCTGTTTCTTTTATTTTTGGGCGAACGCCCAGGCCCCACTGCGCGCCCGTTTCATCGAAATCTTCTGTACGTCCTAGAGCGCGCGGTAGTTCCCGCCGATACCTTTGCTGTGTTAAGCTACACGCAGATAATTGGTATAATAGTACCAATTGTAATTGCACCGGTTTTGCTACTCGGCTTGATGCAAGAAAAGTAAACAGTGCGTAGGGCAGTTTCACGCTTACCAAACAATCTCATTATGGGGGAGACAACAAAACACCATGGCCTATGTCGACCGTTAGGCTATCCAGTATTAGAAAAGTTGCTTTGGTAGCATCTGACAGACCTGGAAGTTTTAAAGCGTTTGTATTGTCAAAAAAGCATTTTAAAACCGCAGATGACACTCAGCTCTTTCCACTGCATAAAAAGAGTATAATTGTATTAGTTTATTATCAAGAAAAAAATGGGCAGAACCAGCAGGGAAATTTCCACATGAAGGCTGTGCCACCTGGAGCGCATCTCCACGATTTCTAGTTCCAGGGTGCAAGAGCCATAGGCTAATCTCATCCAACTGAAAACGCCACCACCAACAATGCATATAAGACAAATTATGCAGCTAATTGTATTTGATGGGAGCCGTCAGGAATTTGTTTTACTGCTGGATTACACAGGCGATCGGCCTGAAGAACGACTGAACGGCGAACGGAAAAAGCTCTGAGTGGGATTCCTTCGATGACCGGAGAATCCAAAGAGATTCCAGACAGTTGAAATTGCCCATTGGGAATTCAAAAATGCCCTTTTTTTTAAATCATGTCCTTGTTACGAGCCGAATCTCCTGCCTGCAAACGATGTCACGTAATATTTAAAGGAATGTGGCTAATTGCTGCCCACGTTGAATATTATCACTGGTGTATTGTTTCAAACGTTACTGAGGTCGTATCCATGTGATTAAAACTTTGTCAGCCCCAACAAAAGGACATTAAAAATTGCAAATAACCACCATAGCTATTCATGTGTGAACTTCCCAACAGCCTTCTATCGAGACATCTGTTGGGCGTAGGTCTAACCTCGTGTCAACGAATAAAACACAATCGCAAGATCAAATTTCTTTGAACGGTCCTGACACCCTTATATAAACACTCTGTAATCGCACGTCGATGCGGAAGGCTCCACAAAAAAGTGGGCTGCCTGATCTTAACAACTCCTGAAACTAATTCCCGAACTCTCGATCTTCGGTTGGGGACACACTGTGATCCTAAATTCTGCAACGCTGACTGGCTGACCTAAATTTAAAGGCAAGGCTGACTGGCAGTCTTTAAACATTATGGTAGGCAGGTTCTGGTAAAAACGTCCTGACGCAGCCATTAGGTACGAGATGTCGAGAAAAACTAGTGGTGTGCTTGATGCATCGGCAGACGCCCGTAGACACGCCTCCCGAAAGGAGCCTGCATCAGAATCTCAATGCGAAAGGTCCTCATAATTTCCGCCCCCGTATTATGGTTGAAAGGCATCATTTACTATGGCATTTTCTCAGGAGCCGAGACCACTTTCGAGGCACTGAAAGTTTCCTCCGAAGCTACTGTACTTTTCGTGACCGCATCGATAAAATGGCAGTAGTGGAAGTGAAAAGGTCGAACAATTCTCGATGAATCTTTACAGACAAAATCCTGCTAAGAGTTTCCACGACAGCAATACCGGCGGAAACAAGGTCTCGGGCATCGTTTAGCATGAAGCCATTATTATCCAGAGCTTTGTCTTAGTACACGATGTGACGTTCGGACGGTTTCACCTCTCCTACGTTTTAACTATTCCACATGCCTACATAGTCCGCCTTAAGCGGCGACGGGTCGAAGCCGACCTTGAAGCGCCTGCAATTTGGGGTGAAGCATCACATACGTGTGGGGAGCAAATAATGAGAGCCCGTGCCTCCCCTTTCTCTCAACGCATCTCCCCTTCTCTCCACGCGTCCCGTGAAAGGTATAAGAAGGCGCCAAACAAGACTTCGTTGTCGTCTTCACCACCCACCTTCATGCTATCCCGAAAGAGGAAACCACCGTAGAAGTTATCTAATACGCTTTGCTGAATTCCAGCCCGAGAACGGGATAGAGACGAGTGCCACACCATGCACATTCCACCAACACGGATAAACGGCACGTACCTGCACTACGGGATCCCCTTCACGGTCCAGTGGACTATAGGCACCCGGCAAAGCGGCATTTCTACGTCTGCTCTGCACCTCCGCAAGAGAGCGAGGGGTCCCAGCTTCTCAGCGTTGCAGAGTACTTTTTCTCACCTCGAGATTTCAAGCCCCGGCCGGTTCGCGGCAATCGCGCGCCTCCCATGCACCTCTGAGCGCGAGAGAAAGATCTCGCCTCGATGGCGCCGCACAAGTAACACACCTTATAGGCTCCTGCCTGATCAACCGTCCGGAACAACGCCAACGCTACCCCTCGTCGGGACAGATGAGGGAGCCGCACCGTGTAAGCCGCTAATATTTAAACAATTATTTTATTTTTTATTACTTGTTCTTGTCTGTTTCTCTTTTTCTCTGAAATCTGCGTGTACCCACCTAAGCCCGAAACAGTGACCAGTCCATTAAGTGTTAGGTGAATCGTTTTAAGTGACGCAACGATGTGATCTTCTTAAGTAAACCACCGAGTATAGGCATAGAAATTCACACTCGCACCTCTGCGGAAATTCGGCACCATAACAGATCCCACTATGACTGCAGGTCGTCCGGCTCACTCAAGAGTGCACTCACACACATCGCCCTCATCCCTCACGAGTGAGTGCTGCGTGAGCTTCGCTATTGTTTTGGACTGGCGAGGGCAACTGTGAGTGAGTGCAAGCCCCAACCTCAGTGAGCTCCGCTCTCCACTTGCGTGCGCGAAAGCGAGACGCGGCGAGTCACTCACCGCTTGTGAGTGCAAAGCCACCTTCTATAAGACGCACTAACCACACGGGAGTGTGGGTGCCACTCGCCGTTATCCCCGCTCAAGTCTCACGAGTGCAAGTACAATCACCACTCGCGCGTCGTGAGACCTATTCGCTACTCGCGAATGCTGAGCCCCGTGCAGCCCTCATGAGTGCACTCACGCTACTTGAACGATTTCAGGGGCTGACCGCAGTGAGCGCCACTATTGCGGTTGTACCCGCTGTTGGCTTTTCGCTGCAAGAACCACTCACCTGATGGTTGTCAATAGCGCGATGGCGTCTACAGCTTCAGAAATATGTCGTCGCTGCACTCCTTCTAAGAGGCACCGTAAATTATTTCTCTTGTTGCGTGCTGATTTTCGAATATGATTTTAATGAACTTGTGACGTCATAATTCACTGATACGTTTCTGTTCACTGACTCATTGAAGGTCTGCTGCGCACACTCCCGTGCGAAGGGTGACGACGAGTGATGGGCGTGAGCGCGAGTGGTAATGGCAACGCGCGAGCGTGAGTGATTAGGAGAAGTCAGAATGAGTGATGAATGTGAGCGCAAGTGAGTGCTAGTGGTGATGGCAAGTGATGGGCGTGAGCTCCAATGAGTGCGAGTGGGGACGGCAATCGCTGAGCGCGAGCGCAAGTGGATGCGACTTATCACGGCGAGTGGTTAGCGTAAGTGCGAGTGGGTGCAACAGGTGGAGGGCGCGTAGTCAGTGTGAGTGCGAATGAGCACGAGTGGTGAGGGCGACTGGTGAGCGTGAGTCTGAGTGAGTGCGCAAGTTAAAATATATTTCTCCCTGTGTGTGGCGTCTAGTTTTGCCGAGGTATAGCTTGCAGCCCTTCAATGTGTCATTAAAAAGAACCGCATCAGTGCATTATAGCGTCACAAGTCCATACAAATCATATTCTTAAATCAGCATGCAACAAGAGAATTATTTTACGGTGCCTCTTAGAAGGAGTGCGGTGACGACACCTTTCTGAAGCTGTATACGCCATCGCGCTATTAACAACCCACACAGAGAGTGGATCCTGCGACGAATAGCCAACAGCGGTTACAAGCGCAATAGTGGCGCCTACTAAGGTCACCACCTAAAATCGCGCATGTAGTGTGAGTGCACGCATAAGTGGAGTGGGGGGCTCAGGAATCCCGTGTAGCGAGTAGGGCTCATAACGTATGTGTGGTGCTTGCACTTGCACTGGTGAGTGTTGATCGTGGCTCACTACGAGTGGCACCCGCACTCGCGAGTGGTTACTGGGTCTTCCCAAATGTGGCTCTTGCACTCGCGAGTGAATAGTGAGACTCGCCGTGAGTGGCTCTCGCGCACGCAAGTGGTGAGCGGAGCTCACTGCAGGTTGGGCTCGCACGCACTCACAGTTGCACTCCTCACTCCAAAGCTATAGCCTGGTTCACTCAACACTCACTCGTGTGTGGTGAGGGGGAGTTGTGTGAGTGCACCCGTTAGTGAGCCGGATGACCTATGGTATTTTGCGAGTAGGCTCTGCGCGCGGGGAAGTACGAATGTTGAGACGGAACACAGCACCCAGACGGAGGGTAAGCGTAAGTTCCGCAAAGAGCTTTTTGACGAGTGGTTTTGCACTGAGTTCCTGAAAAAACTGCGACAATCCGTCCTCAGATTTGCTCTTTCTAACGCACCGAAAGCATTGGAAAGGCTGTTCAAGCGGCTGTGAGGGTGAAGATAAACGAAAGAGCAGTTTGTCGCGGTTATGCTCTTGTCTGAAGCACAGGGGAGGGCGAGAACAAAACTGACCAGCCCCGGGAGCGCATGAACAGGGTCGAACTACTGTTATAACTTTTCATTTCCATGCAGCATATACAAAGAAAACGAAGCAATAGGCGTCGCAGCAACGGGATAGGACAGCAGAGGTTACATGCGTGCGGCGAGCTTGCACATACTTCTAGGATCTGCAGGCGGTATGCACGCCTTCAAGGCCGACCAAAAGGGGGCGTTGAAGGAGGCGCGGATAATGCGGAAAGATATTCTGCTTCTTCGTCGAATTAAGAAAACTAATCGAGCCCCCTTGAAGCGGCGCATGATCGCCGGAGGTATGTGAAGGAACAACTCTAGAGGTAACCGTAAACCTATGCCAGGAGACTAGCCCTTCAATATTCTTTGAAGTAGAAAGCAGCTATCAAATCCCCGATTTATACGGGAATAAAAGTAAATGTCTTCGGCGAAAGCGCTCTGAACGAAGTTTTGCCCCTCTGGTGAACGACACGCCGGTCAGTAGAACACAAAACAAGCCTCGTTGCCATCACGGAAAACCCTTCATATATTATAAAGCGCCTTGAATTGCTTTTTAATTTAGGGGAATGCATTTTGACGGCAACATTCTTTGTCTGCACAGAGATGGCCAGGGTGCCGGTGGACGGTCTATTCGGGCAAAACAGTCTTTCCGTAGAAAACGTAGATTTGCTACTAAGCAGAAGCGCCATCAACACAGCAGGCATAGAGATTTTCATTGTAAACTGGGAAAGTGAATACGAGAAGACCAGCAGACGCAGCGACAGGCATTCTTGCCACGGCGCGCACATGCACCTCGCCGACGAAAGCGCACTGCCCCAATTGTGGGATTGCGTGTTGAATGGTTGACGTCAACGCCGAGCTCGCTGAGGGACAATGTGGTGCAGCTGAGAGCCATATCCTTGTGGTGTCGGGTATCGTTGGGCGTTTATGGTTTAGATAGAACTTCTGATCTTGGAAAGGTCCCCGTGCGCTCAGGTAACACCACATTTTAGAAGATTAGGTTGCCCGGCAAAAAATCTATCGGTGCCCTCATACCTGTTTGTGATGCTGAAAAGGCCCGCGCAAGAGGCAGTTTTTCGGTGTTTAGACGATGCCGACCTCTGCAGCCAGAATCATCTATCGCACGTGGCTGAACGAGATAAGTCGTGAATTTGAGAGTTGATCCCGACATTTGTCGCTGCATTGTCTACCAGTGCTACAGATGACGGCTTCTGTAAGGTGATCTTACACCGAGTTTCGACTGGCGATTCCTGTAGTTGCTACGCCGTGCGGATCGAGTCCGCTACACTAAAGCGAAGAGATGGAACAAGTTACGACCAGCTCGATGCAGACATAATCGGCCATTCTACTCCTCAAGGGGTTCCGCGGATCTACTGGTATAGAATCCGGATAGGTCGCACAATTTTGTTTTGGATTACCTCGACTTTAACGGCGTGATTCGCTTGGAACGTTACCCCCTCCCAAATCTATTGAAGACACTGTCAGAACTTCGTTCTGTGAAGCTCTTTACAGCGGTAGACCTGGCTTCCAAGTATCAGAAGACAGAAAGTCATCGGGACAACAAATACAAGATAGGCCGACAAGTCGGCATTTAATATGCGTTCATAACACTACCAGTGGCGACGCATGCCTAGGAGTCAAGCACACAACCCAACGGTGTGCTAACACACGGCAAATGTCAAACTCGCTGGTCTTTTGGAAAAAGGGTCTCATCTATATCCGAACGACATAATCGTGTACAGAAGTTTATTCGAGGGCCATCTGCGGAGTGTTTTCCCAATGATAAATTTCACGAAGGAAAATACCTAGTAGGCATCCTCTAGCGTAGGGAGCGTCTTCATACCCGTGCAAAATACAATGCGTGCAGGCCTTCGAGGGGGCCAGTACAAAAACCAAAGCAGCCATTTCCTCGGCCTTCACTTCTACTACAGGTGACACAACCCCCAGTTTACCGAATAGGCGCGCTCTTTAACCCATATGAAACTAACAATCCATACACCTAGGTCAAGGAAGAGAAATCAGTTTTCTCTGCTATCAAACGCAAGCTGACAAATTCATCCCTTTCTGAAGCACCCGGATTTCAGCAGCCCATTTACACTTGCGACAGACGCCCCCGACGTGGCTGTAGAGGTGGAGTTATCGCAAGAGTTCTATGGCACCGAACACCTGTGGCCAGCTCGCGTGTGCAGCGTAACCCACCTGTAAGGGTTCCAGGCGTCAGCGACGCTGCAAAGTCGAACGCGTGGGAAGCGGCGGTTCCATGAAGGGCTTTATAGCAGCCAGCTTGCTAAGAGCGAACGGCCTTTGCGCGGAGACGAATTGTCTTAAGCGTCAGCTGGGCTGCGACGTTGTTTTGAACAGTGTGTTGCAACGCACAGTGCGAGCGTGGGCAAGCGTGGGTCGGATGCTTCGGGGGCCGCCTGCGCGCGCGTTTGGCCAGAGGAACGGTTGTAAAACCATTTGGACCGTCGGGCGGCTGGAGACGGGGAGCGTGGAGCTATCAACTGTGGTTAGACAGTGGCCGATTTATGGCGGTAGCTTTCCTTTTGTTGGCCGGAGCGCGCATTGCGGCCCGGGATGGGAGAGGCAGAGGCGACGCCTGGGCCGGCCGCCGTGTCCTTTTGTCCTTACGCGCTGTTTCGGGCCCACGGTCCAATTAACGGGGCATCGCCTGTCAACGGTGGAGAATCTTGGAGATGCGCCGGGTCGTTAAGGCAGATGTTTATGGGTTTCACCTGGCTTAGGTTGCTGTCCAGCATTGGACGACAATCGTGGGAACGGGCAGCACAGGCCGCGTGTGTAGACGCTTGCCCCGGGCGCTTGCACGTGTTTCCTCGTGTGTTTGAGTGTTTGTTGTATTTGTTTGGTTCGGTTTTGATCTCTTCCTTTTTTTCTGGGGGGAGAGTGTGACCATCCTTTCAGGGTTACGGGGGGCGTCGCCCACCGTGGTTTAGGCCCGAATTTACTAATCCATCCTATCAGGTGGCCAGGAGATACCGATTGGCCTGTGTATCGGGGGTGGGGCCTAAGTAACCCATTAAAACCACGAGACAGGAGGTCTCGGGGTCGAATTCTCAGGGTTTTAATATGCTGTGCACGGCTGGCGTATTGCCGGGCTAGCCAGGTCAGGCTAGGGAAGATCTCACCACTTCGGTAGTCTTAGGTCAGGGTCCGTCGCTGACGGGGGTGCCGCGGGCACAACGTCTTAGCTGACCTAGGAACCCACTTTATTTCTTACTCGGTCTACTTCAGTCTGTAAATATCCTGTGTATGTCTCTCCGTGTAAATATCCAGTTTTGAAAAACCCTCCATCAACCATCGTCGTCGTGTCATCAGTGCCGTCACCATCTGGCACCAACGCAGATCATCAATTTCATCATCTTCAACAAGAATGAAAGAACCAATCAAACCTTTACTGGCCACCTAAACAGAAATACTGCGCTAACGAGCAGGGCTGCCTTACTGCAGTTTCTTCTGTGTGCCATTATAAGTGTTTGCTATACGGGTGGCACTTTAGGATCGTCACGGACTGTCAGTCGCGCAAATTGCTCATGAATGCTCGCGACCTAAGCTTGGCAAGGTGGAACCTACTTTTTCAGGAGTACGACTTTGAAGTCGTTCACAGGGCCGCCAACATGAATCAGAATGCCGACACCTCGAGTAGGCCACCAGTACGGGCACTCGATATATTTTTGCCATGGGTGGATGAGTCCCGCATGAAGAGGGAGCAGCTCGACGAACCCGACATCAAGCAAATTGTCACATCGCGAAAAGCGGGGAACCATGGGAATCTGCTGTCGTTCAGAAACAAGGCAGGCGGAAGTACGGGACGTCTACTAGTGCCTGCATCAATGAGAGGTGAGCTGTTGCGTGTATATCCTGATGCTTCGTAGGCTGTTAATTGAAGGGAACCTACAACACACCACAGGATAGGCATGGCGTATTTTTGGCGGCTTGCGGGGAGGCTTCTGAATTGTTGTTGGAATTGCTGTTCTTGTGCTCTCCACAAAACCCCCAAGAATCACAAGCCTGCTATTGGCCGCTATTCGGGGAACTTCCAGATCCTTTCCAACGGAATGGGACGAATATTGCTACTAGGGGTGGTATTGTTGTTCAGGAACAAGACACGTTATATAAGGTGGATAATCTACGCGAGTCACTACGATTATAATAATTATCCCCAGCCAGTATCACCACCGCTGTTTCTCTCTCACACACTCTTTCTGTATAGTACCTGTATTCCACTGTACGAATCTTGCAACTGTAGTATCTTGTCCATAACATTTTGGTGAACCGTGCTGGTTTCATACCCATCCTGGCCCTGGCCCCGTATCAGCTCATGCAATGGTCTCATCGTGGGTCTCGGATTGCGTCAGCCCGCCCCAGCTACGGTGAGCTATGGACGTGGCGATTTCCCCGGCCCATGTCTCCTGCCCATGACCTATTGAAAGAAGACGACCTGACCAGCCCAACCCTGCCATCTAGCTGACGTCGTTTCCCCGCCCTGAATTTAGCAAGTCTCCTGGTCTTGAATGCTTCCTGGTGGCGTCGTCGGGTAAGGCAAAGACTTCCATGCGAATTCTCATCTCAAGTTTTGTTCTTGCAACCATTTTCTACATACTGCGGCATTCACTGGGACGGTCACTTTCAACCGGTGGGCATGCCCCGAGACAACGATGAAGAGAACAGTGGGGCGTAGCTTTCTGGTCATAGTCTCAGACAAGAACGAAGCTCTGTGGAGCGAGCAGCATTCCCGGACTCTCTGATGGCTACCATGTACAGTGTGTACGTAGATCGCTCCTCATCTGCCATGGTTCGTATAATTTCTATCCTACTGCAACGTAACAACACAGTGGGACCCCTGGAGAATACGACTGCCCGAAGCAAGCGCACACTTGTTTTGTAGACCAACTGAGCCATTACGCGAAAGCCGTCCCACTGGCGGACCAGATCGCGGGCACCGTAGCTCGTGTTTTCGTCGAAGTGGTACTGAGAGACGGCGCCAACGAGCAGTTTGTAACCTATCAGGGCACAAGCTTTCTCGCGAGTGATTGAGGATGCAGATGGCCTTTTTGGAACAAAGAAATCGCAGGTCGTCGCGTATCACCCCAATTGTAACGGCACAGCAGAAACGCTCAAACAAGCACTGGTGAACATGCTTTCTCGTTACGTAGCACACGACCAACGATACTGAGAAAAGTGACTTCCTTTCGCAGTGGACGCATACAACATGGCAGTGCATAAGTGAACAAACAAAACCCCGTTTTTCCTCCTCCACGGCCGCGACGCGGTGGTCCCAAGACGTGTTGGCCACATCCCTAGAATGCACTATAACACCACGGAAGACTACTCCGAGTAGCTGGGTCAGCGCCTTTCAATCTCTCACACGCTCGCGGCTGAGGCTCTGAAACAAGAGGCGGAGAAAAGAAAGTCGCGTATTGATAAAAAGAGCCAAGACGCTAGCTTTCAGGTAGGTGACAGGATCTACACCAAAGTAGAAGGCCAGGCCCATGGTTTGGTCTTTTTAACATAAGCTCGTTAGAATAAGCTCGCGCCGAAATGGAAAGGCGCTTTCCGGGAACTCGAAAATCAGTCCAAAATCGCGTTCCGAAAAAGGGGGATTCAACTAATATACGAAAAATTTGCAAACGTCAGCAAACTGAAAATTGCTTTGGGAGTAATAAAGGGTCAGCCGAGAATTTCTAGCGGGAATTGGTGGTGTAGAAAGCCGCCGTCCTTCGCTCATGGAACGCAGAATCCTTGCGACGAACCCATTCGCGGATGCTTTACCCTGAGCGATGTTCGAGGAGATAATTTAACATTCACAAACCCCAGCGCCGAAGAGCCTCCTTGTCAAAACACGAGCGTATGACGTCTAAAAGTACCTTGTAAATTTTTCTTTTATTGTACAGCGCCTAATTCTTCTTGCAGTCGTTCGGTTCATTCAGTTTGGTTCCATTCGCCCAGAGAAAATGCTGGAGCTTTCTCGAACGAAGAGGCGATAACACGATCACTCGCTGGCTCGCCGGCAAGAAAATAATAAAAATAAAACTTCCGCCGCTTTGGTTTCGTCGAAGCTTCCAGTACTTTCGAGGTTGTGCACGTGGCCTCGCCAGTGCTAAAGCGCGCCGACGATTCTAGAAGGGAGAAAGAGGGAAGTTATTCACTGACGGCGGCGGGCGCGTTGTGTGTTGTGCCCTCCCTCTCCGCACCGGCGCGGTTATAAAGAGAGAAGCCGCACCTAAGCAAAGGAGCTACGTTTGGAAGTCGTGATGTGGCAACGCCACCTGCCAGTTTCTGCATCACACCTTCGGCTACCCGCGCCTTGGAGGACTGCATCGTACTCCCGGGCCTCGAATCACCGTGATCGTCTCGGACGGCCTGGCCTGCAGCAAAGCCACGCTTCCCAGGTAGCTGAATAGCCTCCGACAGCGTTGCATCGTCCGGCTCGGTCGGTGAATATTGTGGAACTCTGTCTCTCATGTGCATCGAACTGTGCGTTTTTTTTTGTTAACTGCTCCGCTTCGTAATATTCAATTGTTAACGCTCCTGTTTGTATCATTTTGCCTAATAGTGAACTTTTTCTTGATCTAGAGAATTCGCTGTAAATTGTCTGTCACTATCGATTCATTACCTCATGCTTGTACAGTATTTTGCCTGTATAAATATGTCTTTGTGCTGTTTTCGTTCAAGGCTCTTACTCATTCTTGCGCTCTGGTCAGCGAAAGCCGCACATCAGACGGCAACCCCCTTCGCCCCCTGTGCCCTGTGGATTTGGTGGGGTTTGTTGAATCGCTTCAGTCTACTTCCCATATCATCTGACAGTGCACCCTATTTAGGAAAACCAGTGACACTCCTCCAGCTGACCCACCGCTATGTCGCAGGCATAGGTCGGCAAAACAGAAAGAACTCACTCAAACTCAATCACAGTTTTTTTCATTCACGCTGTACTCAATCAAACTCAGACTCAAAAAGTTCATCTGTTCACAAAATCACTCGTACTCACTCATCAAATACACATTTGTAATCGTGCTGACTTGTACTCAAACTCATTTGTCCTCACGAGTATTCATGAGTACTGAATCTCTACTCATGAGTACCCACTCTTTACTCATGAGTACTCAATCTGTACTCATGAGTACTACTCATGAGTACTACTCATTCTGCACTCATGAGTACTCAATCTGTACTCATGAGTACTCAATTTATCTGCACTGTTAGCTAGGTCATAGATCGAATAAAAAATAGGTACAAAAAATAAATTGTTTAATTGATTAGAAAAATACGGGTTACATATAAATCAGGACAGAGGAAGAAAACGTCTGATGCGGTGCACTGTCGTTGGGCGACTTACTGCGCGAAGGCAAGTACGTGTAAGAAAGCGAAACGGAACGTAAGCACTCGCGTTGCGTTTGGCGTCTCCTCTTGTTCTCAGGCGGGGTCGGGCTCAGGGGAGCTCGGGGCTTAACGGTGCAGCCGTGGCCGTAAACTGCGTTTTTCTGCGTGTCTTCGGCAGGCAGCTTTTGTCATCCGTTTTCTTGTTTGCACTACTCTTTGCACTACTGTGTTCAGGAGTGCATATACTCAAGAGTGCAAGCACTCGCAAAAACAGTATTCATGAGTATTGTACTCATGAGTGCTGTGTACTCATGAGTGCTGTGTACTCATGAGTACTGTGTACTCATGAATACTGTGTACTCATGAGTACTCAAACTCATGAGTACTCAAACTCTTGAGTACTCATACTCATGAATACTGTACTCATGAGTACTCATACTCATGAGTAGTGTACTCATGAGTACTGTATTCACGAGTAGTGGACTTACCCATGTACTCACTCGTCATCGTACTGACTGTTTTTTTCTGGGTGTGTGATCACTCATCATCGTACTCACTCGTGAGTTTGAGTACAAATGAGTACAAATGAGTGTACTGACGAGTGAGTACGCCGACCTATGGTCGCAGGAAGCAGGGGCCGTGCCGTATCATCGCTAACCACCGCCTGTCCTGTCTATCCAATGGAAAACTTACTTTAAGTGTCCAGACGTTGTTGTTGTAAACCTGTGCGTTGACAGAGGGACAGAATAAACATTTATTTATGAACCACAAGTTCTGACACCCGGACACGCCCGGTGGTGGGCCTCGTATTCCAATGCATCAATGCTACAGCTTTCCGTTCAGGTCTTTTTTACCACGTCTTGTTGGTGTTCAAGGTACGGATAGGCCAAACGTGCCATAAATTGCCAAGATATGGGAAGGGGATAGGGGTAGGTTTAGACTTTGGTGGCACTACCATACATGGTGGCCAAGGGGAGGGCGTGAGACAGAAATGGCATATCGAGGATACTGAGTGGGGCAGATAGAATGAAGAGTGGTGCTGTGAGAATATGAATATTTCTGCAAACACCGCCTTCTTGTCGGATTAGGCGTTGATTAGAGGGATGAAATTGTCTTCTACCAAGCCTATAATGTGTCCGTACGTCTGAATAGCGGAGAAGTGGGTCTCTTGCGATGCGAGCGGACAACGTTCCAACTCGGGTAATGGTCCGCTGTATGTACAGGCAGGTTGTGTCGTGAGCTGCCTCATTACCGTCAAGACAGTCACGCAAAGAAACATAGACGATTTTCATGTCAGGTATCTCTCAAATCGTATTCGTATTGTGTAGTGCTTGTGTAGTGATGCGACCCAGCTGATAACTTGGACATGCCGCTTGCGGGTAAGTATTGTGAAGACGTCCTTTCGCGTCGGGGCAGCCAGGCCAATCGCAGTTTCCTTCGCAGCTTCGGTTGAGGTCATGCCCACAGTCAGATATGTAATTTCGTGACCTGACAACTTCTCTGGGGCGCATTGTAGGCCTCGGGCTAAAGGTATTCTTTTGCCTTGTCTATAGGTAATTTAAGAGCGTCTCGCCTACCCTATAGATACCGTGGGTGTTGAAAGGGTCACGTCGTTCACTACAGCGAGTGCCGTAAATTAGGAATATCATAGAACATCTAAAGGAGGTTTTTTATTGATGTGTGGTGTAGGAGCGGTGTTATCTCCGAGCCTAGCGGAGTGCCACTTGGCATCGTTTGAAATTTTTTTGGCGGGAGTGTCCTCGGTTGATGGTTTCCGTGTGCCCTCTAGTGTAGAGTCATTTGATGCTTGTCCGTGAAGAATGGCTTGGTGGTTGACATTATGAAAGGCACCCTGAATATGGAAGATTAGTAGGAAATTTTTGTGCGAATTATAAAGCCTGTCTATTATTTCTTCTTTTAAGATGCAGCAGTACGTCTTGTGTGGATAGATGGGGCGAAACCCGTACATATTTCTTGGGAAATGACCATTATTTTCGATATACGGAGAAAGGCGACTTTGTAGCTCGTGTTCTAATGACTTCCCAACACAAGATCTGAGGGACCCTCTATGTTAAGTTTGCGTAGGTGAGCAATAAAGACACAAGTCGCGAATGGCGTTTCGTCAGTAGTTTAAAATGGTGGTCGCGCATCTCCATTCTCTGCGAAGTATCGGCGATGGACCATAGTTTGTTTAGTGAACACACTGTACGTGTCGAGGGTATGTCGCACCGTGTTCTGAAAGGCTGACTATGTAATGTGCCGCGACTTGTGCCCATGAAGAATTTTGCAGGAAATAGTCTTATGTGAGAATCTGTGGGTGTGACGTTCGGACGTCACACATGCGTACAATGCCCAGTCTTTGCGAGGATGGGCCAAAGCTCGTCTTTAAGCGCCCGCAACGCTGGTGGAATCGTCCCGTACGCGCGGGGAGCGAGCACTGGCCGCCTGGATCTTCTTTGTTTCCCTCAACGAAACCCGCGGAAGATATAAGAAAACGCGGAAACAAGCCCTAGGGTAGCCTTCTCTAGGTGACGCCAAACGATTCCGCCGGAGGAGTTATCCGATACGCGCTCCTAAATTCCAACCGCAGAACGAAACGGAGGTGAACGCCACACCTTCAACAAACATGGACCATCAGGTATGCAGCTGCACTCCGGGATAACATCCTCGCTTCAACGTGGTATGCTTGCCCCGTCCCAGCAGAGTTCCTGCACCTCCCATGCAACTCCACACTACGAACGCGAAGCTAAAGTTTGCCGGGAGAGGGCAGCGCAGCACTCTCCTTTCCGCGGGAGTACGCATGGGCTACGGACGCTTTGGCACGTGTTTTTTTTTCGCGCAAGGAATAGGGCTGGGTAAATTTTTCTTGTGACTTATATGAAATTATACCCGTCAGCACGTGTCCAACAAGTTCGGTGTACACGTGGAGTAGCTACTGAGTTCATTTTTGTCGACGTTTGTGTTGTCGTCTGCTAGAGACCCGCCGCTCGACCGGCAGACTGCCCCGACGATTTTAAGGGGCGAAACGCGTTGTTCGGCGGTCGCCGGCTGCTCTCTTTTCGTCTGCAAGGCGACAACTGTTCAGCTTGTCATAGAGTACTTTTCTCTTGTTTGTTACGCCCTTCCCGTGCTCGCGCTTCGGACATCCGGAATTTCTGGACGGCAGCAACACTTAAGCTTGCAAGAAATGTAAAATAAACGTGATTGATTATGGTAATAGGTTATTTCTTACTCTTGAAACAATCAGCTACATCTTATAAAAACGCATTAGAAAGGCACACGCTAATTAACGGGGTGCGCGGACAGCGCCGCATTTCCATTTTACTTGTCCTTGAAGAAGTTTTTGTTTGCAATGTTTGGCACCCGCTTGAAGTACAAGTATTGGTTAGAGCGACAGTTCGCGGAAACAACAGAACAGCTTGTGGCGTATAACTTTTAATTACTATTAATATACCGAATTTGGTGTATACCTCTTTTAATTACCAGTATTTGTAAATGTGGGGAAAGAAACGAACAACGCAGCAATCCCGTCCAGAACAGAAGTAAAAATTACAAGAAGGTCCAGAGCTACTACAGCCAGGAAAATCGCTAGAAACTATTTTTTTTTCACCCATGCAAAATGTGAATCAATTGTATTATATATGGTCGATATCGAACGGCACCAGCTAAACAACTCCGAATTTCATTTATTATAGCGGAAAACAATCATTCGCAGCATGCATTAAAAAAGTGCAGAGGGGAAGACCGCTCCTCCCCCTATCTATTTCCAGGCAGCCCGAGCTACACAGAACTAGTGTTCTCTTCTGCAAAATCCTTTTCTTCCCATTTAGCTTTCTCCCTCTGATTAGCACCAAAAGCAGCGGAGGCAGCCTTGGGAGCCAAGCGGTTGTGGTCGCGCCACAGCTGTTCTCCACTCTTTGGTCGATGCCGTGCACGACTAAAGGGCCACATGTTTTCGTTTATGCACGCGGCAAGACTGCACAGGCGCAAATGCATGGCCCGCATACCAGCTGCACCGTCTGCCTTTCTTTTTTGTGCAGACGGCGAGAACAACATCAAAACGGCAAAAATCTATCAGAATCTGTCCCATCTTACAGAAGTTTTGCGTACTGCACACAAGGCATCCATGCTTTGTCGCAGCAGTGTCTACATGGTCATAAAACACAGGAACATAACAGAAAACAGGCGTGGAACGTTGGCGGAGTCCCGAGTCCTGACAAGATGTTCTGTTGTTCCCGCCACAGTATCACCCTCACTCCCAGCGGGTCAATCTGTGGGACGAACGCTGCGAACAAAATTCCTTCAAAGATAAGAAAAATAGAATTGCGGTGTTGTCAGAGCACCCCTTTAACAGCATGTATGTACACCTTTTTAATGCATCTTTCGTAGGGGGCAGATGATCATTTCAAGGATTAGAAACAATGAATTAACGGAAATTCTTGTAAGCCTCAATGTTTCTGTCATCCATAACATCCGGGTGTGCAAAGTGGGAGCACGTGAAGAAAGTAGCAAACAAGAGAAACATGCGCTCTGGCAAGTTGCACAGCTGTCCCCATGGACGACAAAAAACGGCAGCTGGCGACCACCAAAGAGCACGCTTTAACTCGTGAAACCGCCTGGGCGCTCGGCTGTTCGAGCGGCGCGTAGCAGACGACGCGCCTCTAGCAGCCGCCAAGATAAGCACCGCCAAAAATGGACCCTGTAGCTACTCTACGTTTAACCTGAACTTGCTTGATAGATGCTAAAGTGTATGCTTTCATAAGTCCAAAGAAAATTTTACCCGGACCTCACCGCAGCGCGATAAATGCAGCACGCGCGCGGCGAAAAAAGCACGTGCCGAAGCGGCGGCAGCCATCGCGTACTCCCGCGGAGGGGAGAGTGCAGCGCCACCCGGGGATCGTTCCGGACCCTATAGCGCGACGGGTCCCACCTCCTCAGCCCACCGGATAACACGTTCACCGGCTCGAGAGCTCGAACCCACGGTCCAACGCCGATTGCGAGCGTTTGGGCACCTCAGCGCGAGTACGAAAGATCTCGCTTCCTCGGCTCACACCAGGCACCCAGCTGACACGCCCCTACTTTATTAACGAGCCGGATGAGCGCCAATGTGACCCCCTCCTTGGGACCAGTGAGGGAGCCAGCAGAGTTTACCCCCTTATTATTAAAGATAATTGTTATCTGTTACACGGGCTCGCGTCTGTGTGTCTTTTCCACTCGACTCTGCGTGGACTCACCCAAACGGGATACAGTGACCTAGCTTATGGGCTCGTTACAATGAACAATTTTTTCAAGCGACGCAACCGCTCCAACCGATTTGTGCTACAAACAACAGGAACATGTTATAGAGCAAAATGTTGCTTCCAATCGGTTTCAAAATAAAATGGCACACAACGCGATGGATAGACATATTTTTATATTTCCAAATGTTCCGCGAAGACAATGTTTCTTTGAAAACAAAAGTAGCTGCACGATTTTATTGAGAGAGTCTCTTGCCAGAAACCGCAAAAGGATACCTTTATTCAACGAGGCTCGCCACAAAACTTATGGAGAGACAGTATACCATTGCACGTTTGGGCACCATGGACAATCTCGACTGTGGTAATCAGCAAGTCCCAGTTTACTTCGATCGATCAAATAATGCTTGGTTGATATTAAAACCGCTTGGTTGCTAGTACGTTGCAGTGGATGTGGATCTGGAATGGCCATCCGCACATCTGTTATCAGAGGTGTTGGAGATGTAGTAAGCAGGTGGAAATTTGTTACATGTGTGCGCCCGATCTGTAATCCAGCCAGCCGAATACTGTGTACCAGTTGCGTCTGTCGGAGGTCTATGGTCCTAATGTGGCTTTATTTCACGTCAGTTGTGCGAATGCGTACACCAGTTTGTTTGCCAGATAGTGCGAAGGCATTGCCTGAGTGTGGCTTGAGATGTGTCGGGTACTTTTATGTCCACTGTATTCGTGTGTGTGGCGGCAGCAGACATTTAATGACCACCCTCAGTTCCTACGACAACGGAGTGGCCTGGTACCCAGCATATTGTGAGCACAGGCGTAATTGTTCTTTCATAACTGTTACTCGAATGGCCAATCCCATCTAGCAACTCATCATCAGTGTGGCGCACGCGAGGACCACACCATCTTCTTCATCTTTCATCCTCGCGCCTTCTTGACCATCGCTTTTTGCAACGGCCTCTCGGCGAGGTTGCGTCGTTTTTAAACGCGTCCTTCGAGTCTACCGTGTCCGAGTCTTGCACGTGGTGGAGGTGCACCTCGATCCACGTAAGATGTCCATCTTCCCACTCACAGCATGCCGGAAGGCGATCAGATCAACCCTGCCGATGGCCCAGCACCCGCAAGCCCGCTTGCCCCAGCGTGAATGATCACCAGCCCGCAGCGAGACCCTCAGAAGTTTTTAAGACTCTTTGGAGACGACGTAGAAGATTGGCTCAACGATTATAATCAGGTGAGCGCCTTCAATCGGTGGGATGAAAAGCTCAAGCTCGCCAGCGTCAACTTTCATCTAAGAGAAGTCGCTAAGACATGGTACCTGAATAACAAGGAGGACTTAACTGACTGGTCGCGGTTCACCGCAGAAATACGTCGAATATTTGGCACGTCCACTTAGCGCTCAGACGCGGCCAAGAAGAAGCTCGCTGAACGCTATCAGCATCCCGCCGAATCGTACACGTCGTACAGTGAAGACGTTTTGGCTTTATGTAAGCGAGTGAACCGAGAAATGACTGAGTCTGATCGAGTGAAGCACATCCTCAAGGGAATTTCTTCCTTTGAGTTCATGGCTCCCACCGTGCAAAACCCGACCACCGTGGGTGATATCGTGGCGATTTGTCAGCGCCTAACTAATCTCCAGGCCTTGCGCCTGCAGCCATAATCTTCCGACACACTTGTACCTGACCAAGGCAACCTGCGCGCCATGATAAGAGCAATATTTCGCGAAGAGCTGCATGGGCAGGCGTCATCGAGCTTTCCGGTGGTGCAGCCCCAGACATTCGGCTCCAGTCTGCGACAGATTATCAAGGAAGAATTGGCCGCAGTCACGTGCTCTTAACCTCCGAAGCCTGACTTTCGCATCAGGCCTGCGCACTCTGATGTGGTTGCTATGCCACCCATCCCGTCCTCGCCCTCCATTCCTGAGGCTTCCCATGTTCATCTGGCCCCTTTCTCCGCTGCATACCAACCGGCCACTTACCATGCACCATACTACCCACCATGGCGGCCGCCTCGCCCAACATGCTACTACTGCGGCATCCGGGGCCATATTTTCAAGTTCTGCCGACGGCGCCAGCGGGATGAACGTCAAGTATTTTCTACTCCGCCACGGGGTGATTCCCGGTACATGTACGACTACCGACCGCAGCCATTTACCTATTCTCGCCGCCGCTCACCTTCTCCTCCGGACTCCGTTTATCATCGTGCCACCAGCAGGTCTGACCGCCGCCGATCCCCTTCACTTTTCCGTCGATTTTCGTCTCCCCTCCGTCCAGCCTCTCAGAACGTCGACCGCCGTGCGGAAAACTAAGAGCCGCAGTTCAGGGAGGTAGAACTGCGTCACACGGAAAAAAGACAAGTCTTTCTGACGGCCATGCAATGTGTTGGAAGTTGTTGTCAAATAAATTCCCGTCGAAGCTTTGGTGGACACTGGTGCGAGCATTTCCATTATTCATGCAGACTTGTGTTCGCGGCTACGGAAGGTCAGAACTCCTTATGTTGGTCCTGTTTTACGCGGCGCCAACAAAAATGTGATTCAGCCTTCCGGGCAGTGTACAGCGCGTGTATTCATCGAAGGCATCCGTCATCACATTCTCTTCGCAGTATTAGCCCCATGTGTTCATCAGATGACCCTAGGTTGGGACTTCTTGTCATCAGCATCTGCTATCATTTCCTGTCGTGCACCCGCCTTTTCTCTTACTGACACGGCTTTCGACACGGTACCGGACGGGTGAATACATCACTTAGTGTCAACTTCCCATTTTGTTCTGCCTCATAGAGAATCCGTGTTTTCCATCACGTCTGAAAGCATTGTTGATGGCGATGCGCTCATCGTGCCAGCTGGACACTTCATTCCAAAAGGACGTATGATACCTTCATGCCTTGTCCGTTTTTCTTCCGCTTCAGCCCTCGTAGCCGCTATGAACACTATGACTGAACCCATTTTGCTACTTCAAGGCGCTACTGTTGCTTCTGTGCCCCGCGACGATCCCGTAATCGTTCTTCCGGTCTCTTCGCTTTCTTCAGACCAACCGAGCCGCCACACATCAACGCCCTCGCCCTCCCTTTTTTGCTAGTATCATCAGTTCTGACCTGACCTCGGATCAAAGAGAAGCATTGCTCAAGTTGTTGACTGAGCACCAAGGATCATTTGTCTGCTACTTTTTCGTCCTTGGCATCCTGCATCTCCTGCATCGTCCGTCGCCGCCCGTATCGTGTGTCTCCGTCAGAAAGAAAAATTATTCAGGAAAACGTTGTTTATGTGCTGAAGCGAGACATCATTCGGCCCTCATCGAGCTCTTGGTCATCACCCGTTGTACTAGTTCGGAAGAAAGACGGAAGCGTGCGATTTTGTGTCGATTACCGAGCCCTGAACAAGATAACTCGTAAAGATGTATACCCGATGCCGCGAATCGACGATGCTCTAGATACCTTGCAAAGTGCACAATTTTTGTCCAGCCTTGACCTTCGATCAGGATACTGGCAAATTTCTATGGATGAGGCCGACAAAGAAAAAACAGCCTTCGCCACACCAGATGGTTTGAGTTTAACGTTATGCCTTTCGGGTTATGCAACGCGCCTGCAACCTTTGAGCGCATGATTGACAATGGTCTTCGTGGCTTAAAGTGGAAGGCGTGCCTCGGCTATATTGACGACATTGTTATCTTTTCTTCTACCTTTGACGAACACCTTCACCGTCTAGACGTAGTTTTAACGAGCCTCGCCAACGCTGGCTTGCAAATAAACGCCAAAAAGTGTCGCTTTGCGAGCAAATCAATCAAAGTTCTGGGGCATGTCGTCAGCAGTGATGGAATTCGCCCCGATCCCGACAAGATCAACGCCGTAGCCAATTTTCCGCGACCTCTTCATCAAAAAGACCTTCGAAGTTTTCTGGTCCTGGAATCCAACTTCAGTCGGTTCATCCGTAATTTTGCCCAAATAGCGTCGCCACACAATAAACTACTAGCATCTGCGACCCCTTTTACCTGGTCTGGTGACTGCGAAGCGGCATTCCAGACACTCAAGCATGTCTCGACTTCTAGACCGGTTCTCTGCCACTTTGATGATGGCGCTCCCACTGTACTCCACACTGACGCCAGTGGACACGGTATCGGGGCGGTCCTCCTACAACGCAACTCATCATCAGTAGAGCAAGTTGTTGCCTATGCAAGCCGGACTTTACCACCTGCGGAGCAAAACTACACTATAACGGAAAAGGAATGCCTTGCCGTTGTTTGGTCCGTCCAAATATTTAGACCGTACTTGTACGGGCGTCATTTCTCGGTTGTGACTGACCATCACGCGCTTTGCTGGTTGTCGGCACTGAAAAATTCGTCGGGCCGCCTCGGTCGTTGGATTCTCCGTTTGCAGGAATATGATGTTACAGTGACCTATAAGTCAGGAAAGAAACCCATGGATGCGGACGCTCTGTCCCGCTGCCCATTGACGCCTCAGTCAGATGATGAGCATCCTGGTGTTAACTCCCTAATTTTGCCGATTTCACCTGCAGATTGCGATGCCTACAACTTGCCTGATAACCTGATCTTTCTGCAGCGGGCCGACACGTACTGTCGAGACCTCATCAATCACATCGGCGGCTTGACACAGCCTTCTAAGAGCCGCTCGCGTCGCCAGCTGGACAAATTTCGACTTTTGAATGGCGCTCTGTACCACTACAATTACCATCCTACCGGCGACAGATGGGTTCCTGTGATTCCCCGATCGCTTCGAAAGGAGATTCTAGAAGTTTTCCACGATGCCGCCACCGCTGGCCATCTGGCGTTTCGCAAAAAGAAGGACTGCGTCAAGAGCCGGTTCTTCTGGCCTGGCCTCGCCACCAGTGTAGCCAAGTATGTTGCATCTTGTGCTGCTTGCCAGCTCCGAAAACATAAAACCACGGTACCGGAGGGACAGTTACAACCCATGCCGTGCCCGTCGGCTCCTTTCCACGCGGTGGGAATTGACTTGTACGAGCCCTTGCCATTGACGACAGCAGGTAACTGTTGGATCGTCACTGCGGTGGACCATTTAACCAGATACGCCGAAACTGTCCCGCTTCGTACCGGCTGCGCTTCAGAGGTGGCTCATTTCTTTCTAAAGGACATATTTTTGCGACACGGCCCTCCCCGCATTCTTCTCAGCGACCGCGGAAAAACCTTCCTCTCAACACTGCTGAATGAAGTTCTTCGCGCTGCTGGTACCGTCCACAAAACTACATCGAGCTACCATCCCTAAACAAATGGTCTGACTGAGCGATTTCACCGCACCCTCTCCGATATGCTTTCGTTTTATATAAGCCGTGACCACACGAATCGGGACACCGTTTTACCCTTCGTCACTTATGCGTACAACACCGCAACACAAAGAACTACTGGCTTTTCGCCATTCTTTCTCGTTTACGGCCGCCCTCCATTTTCCGTCCTCGATGCTGCTTTCTTTTGTGCACCTGCCTCTCCGCAAGCGGATGTCCCTGGAACGTTTGTCTCTCGCCTTGAACACTGCCGCTGTCTCGCACAGTTGAACACCCAGGCATGTCAAGAAGACCGTAAGTCTCGTCATGATGCGACGCATCGGGCTGTTTCTTTTCAACCAGGTGATGAAGTGTTACTTGCGACTCCAGTGCATGCAGTGGGATTCTGTGAAAAGTTCCTTCCACGTTTCATCGGTCCTTACACCGTTCTGGAGCAGACTTCTCCAGTCAACTATCGAGTGGCTCCTACTCACCCCACGTCCGACCGTTGGCGCCGCGGAACAGAAATTGTCTATGTTTCGCGCATCAAGCCATTTCATCGGCGCCGTTCGTCTCTTGAGCGCCCGGAGGGGCCGCTTCCGCCGTGGGGGAATTATCGTGAGCACAGGCGTCATCGTTCTTTCACAACTGTTACTCGAATGGCCAATCCCATCTAGCAACTCATCATCAATGTGGCGCACGCGAGGACCACACCATCTTCTTCATCTTTCATCCTCGCGCCTTCTTGACCATCGCTTTTTGCAACGGCCTCTCGGCGAGGTTGCGTCGTCATTAAACGCGTCCTTCGAGTCTACCGTATCCGAGTCTTGCAATATATATACTTGCTGATTTGTGGCACACGCTGATATTAAAGCCTTAAAACTAGATTAACGCTGTAATTTTTGTAAGTATTTTAAGATGATAAATTACGTATGGCGGTTGGTGAATTTGTGTAGATGATAGAATTAGGGACATGTTGTTGAACAATATTACCTGCAACAATAAAAATTACATAGACTTCCGCCGTAAAAATGATCGTATATACATGCATGGTGGCAGTGGCATTAAACCTGCGTTTGCGCACAGCCCATGACACCGTGTTGCATGTTTTCGATGCATCGATAAAAATTCTTGTGCCTGTACTACTGCCGCCAATACAAAAATGCTCCAAAATCGCAAGTTCTGGTATTGTGGTTTTCCGAAATTCTCAGAACGACAAGTCACATGACCTAAGGGGGAAAATGACATGGGGATATGAAATCGCTGTTGTTCGTTTTCCACTGTGTATAACAAAAAGACAGACACTTCTGAAATTTTATCTCGCACGCTTAGTGGGAACGCCACACCAAGGGATGGGTGTTTAAAAAAAAAATTGGGATATGAAGACACCATTATTCCACCTTTTTATTACATATCGCATAATGCGTATTGAATATTGCATGTTGTTATTCTATTGTTGCGTATCGCATATTATCTGTCTGTTCAATCGAGCGTGTTTGCCATGTGTTGCGATGTTGTTCTGTGATGTGTAGGTTCTTGTCACTGTACGATAATGTTTTTATTCTGCTGTATTCAATAGTTTATCAGCAGCGGTCATTTTATCTGCAATTTCGTTCCCGGCTATCGCAAAGTGACCAGGAAGGCGGAATAGTGTCATCTAGAGATTTGAGGCATGTGGCGCCGTAAGAGCCCTAAAGAAAAGTTGATTATCAATCATGTTGAGTGTTTTCGGGACCACAGTGCCCGTACAACCCTAAGAAAATCTGTGGCTCTGTGAGCATTAAAATTTGTTCTTGGACAATGTGGTAAAAAACAGTTAGAATTCCGTATGCTTTAGTCGTAAAAATGCTATTGTGGACGTTCACCCCGTCAGGCACATAAAGTGTCGTCCATGCGCAGCACAACACACAGCGCTAGAAATCTTTGATGCGTCGCAGTAAAATTCTCCGCTCTCGTATTTCTCATAACGGAAGAGAAAATTCTGCATAATCGCTACTTTTGGTGCCCTGTGTTTCTCCGGTCATGTTCTGAACGCTGCCTTCCCGCACAATTAGGAGCACAGGCATGTTTTACTTTCGATTCGACGTTTTAATTATGCGCTTATCGTACACTAAGTTAACAAGACACCGAAACAACTTGTTTAACCGTTGCTGCGCTATCGAGCGCGATGTACAAAACATTCTGTGCTAGTAAGGAGGTGAGACGTGCTGACGTACGGTGCTGGAGATTTGCATCTCCACAAAGATTTATTCACACGAATTGACAACCGAACCTCACTAAGATTTATTCATACGAATTGACAACTGCATCTCTACTGAAATGTAATCACACAAATAAACAAGCAACAATTACTGACAACCAAAAATAGCATAGCTACTTGCGCTCAATTCAGTCTTTCTCAACGGTCGCTGAAGAACCAGCCACCACCCGCGCCACATAAGCTTGCACTATGCATGAACCACCCTGCACAGCACTGGTTTACCCTCTTTTCCCCTGCATCTGGATGCATAGAAAAGCATCCTTTATCTGTCTTCGATTTCGGCACTTAAGCCATCCTTTTGGCTTGCCCTGCCTGCACCAGTACCTTTTGGTGTGAGCAAAAGTGCCAGTTGCATAAAGGGTAAGTCACAAGGCACAGGCACTGTTTGCCATGGTGCCTTATAATCAGCGATGGATGTCTTGTAGATGTTTGAAAATGACCCTGATAGCTGAAGAGCTGCTGCTCTAACTCTGAAAGTAAACGGTATCGAAATAGATGGACGGTTTAAAGAGAGTTGCTGTCAGGATGCCTCATGAATAATCGAATAAAAGGATGATTTGTCATAGGTATGATTTTCAAGGGATAAAACAAGTCAGTGTATATCGTGTGGTGATATAGGGATCATAGAGGCTTTCAACAGGACTAGTGCGAAAGGTGCCACAGGGAAGGTGACGGCCCAAATGAAGCACCGGGTCAAGCATTTTTAGTGCCGTTCTGGTTTCCGACCCATGAATGACACTGCTATAGTGCAAGTGCTATCCTATTATTGCAGAATAAAAACGCAATAGGAGCTGCTTGTCTGCACCGTGGAATTGGTGTGAGACTACTTCAAGAATGTTCATAGTTTTTAGGCATTTTTTCATAAAGTGGTTTGGAAGTGGAACTAATGTTAGTTTGTAATCCATTATTAGGCCTAAACCTTGTCCTCATTGTTACAGGAATTCCCACTACGTTTAAACTAATGTGAAGGTCCAGATTGATCCCCCGCACACGGGTGAACGCAACGAAAGTAGTTTTTTCAGGGTTCAGAATAAAACCGTTGGTAGCCCCCCGCCTCCTCCCCCCGCCAGCATGTTTGTTCACTCCGAGCTGAACTTCACGTTCACCAATTCACATATTACCTAATTTAAAAAAATATTTGAACGTCATTTACATAAACGGAGCATAAAATGTTTGTTAAAATTTCTTCCCCAGCGAGTCTACATTCACTATATCTTGAGCTTCAAACTTTAACGCTACGATGTCGTAACACAGTATACTAAGAATTACACCTAACCTAAAGGCCTACGTCTGGGGCTTCAAAAAGGGCCTACGCACGGTAAAAATAAAGCGACACATAACGCTCAGCCACATCGCGGCAACCTGATAATAACGACAGATATATGTCGAGAATCTGATAGTGAGATGTCGAGAGATAGTAATAGAAGGCGCTTGATCTAAGTACATGCCTTTGAATGTGAACAAAACTGTGACTATCCATAATTTTTCCGCTACTGTCCTTGTCTCTAGAGGACGACGATTATGTTCTACCGCCAATACATTGGCAGTTCTTGTATACTGATGAGCACTGCACTGTCGTCCAGGTTTTGTCAAGCAGTGAGTCACACGACGGTAAGCAAGTTTTTTTTATTTTACTCGTCAAGCCTCCCATTGGTCCTGAGCGACTATCTGAGAAAGTAATGCCGAATAATGATGTGTAAAACATGGCGAATTCTGTGTTATCACAAATACAGGCTCACGGAAGCTCATTTTAAGCCTTCATAAAACAACAGCCACTGTGGCCCACGCCGCGGCCAACCTCAACCATCAGTGTGAGGCGTGTCATGCCTTAACACCACTACGAAAAAGCAAATTAGTTAGCATTATACATAGCAAGCTAAGCCTTGTTGCTGATTTGTCTTGCTCATGAACATAAAAACGTAACCTTTCGGGACGTTTAATATGCTTGTTTTTATAGGCTGAGTCTTTAGAGAAGCTCAAGAGAGGAATTCAGCGCAGATAAAATACCCTCTTCAAAGCGTACATAAAATGTCTATCCAGCAATAAATAAAATTTATCCACATGCGGCCTCGTTGCCGGTGATTGATTCAAATATAACAGAGTAAGGTTTATGCGCGCCGTAACCAGTGTCTGTTCAATATTTTTGGAAGAGTTGATTATGATTTTATGCTAACCAGCAAAGGCCCGACATTTCAGGTCTGATTTCTGCAATAGAAATGCAATGAAATACGTGTTTCAGTATTTTTACGCCAAATACCATGTTTCCTTCCTAAAAGCAGTGGTTGAATAATTCCCCCACCCGCGTTTTCATATTGAGCAACAGTAGCCTCTAGAGAAATTAAATTTTCTTGTCAGTTCGGAACGCAAGATAACGAACACCCTGTATTGATGTATTTACCCCATTGGCCCCTGTGAACCGTTGAAAAAGGTCCGTTGGGAAAAATACAATGCGTGTATGCCATCTGAAGCTACCATATATTGAAAATGCTGTGCCCATTAAGTGCATGGCGGTCTGCAGTCGATTTCGTAGTGCATTTGGCCGACCCATGCTGGCGGTGTAATGAGAAGAAACAAACGAGTGTCTGTGAAGCACCACAAGAGAACCAATTGGCCTGTGGTATATTACGTACGCAAAATGAAATATAGTCTGCCTATTTATAATTTTTGCTGTTGAAGTTTGTTTTTTGATATGCATCACAACTTTGACTCTGTTCTCAGATCATAATCGCGCGCGCTGATATTCACTGCAACAAAGACCTGTAGGCGTGATAAAACAATAGCACAACCAAAATGAAACAATCTCTAGTAAGCGTTGTCTTCAGGAACATTTCGAATGTTAGTAATAAAAACTGCACAAGAAACGAGATGGAAAAGCACATCAGTAGCACTAAAAAAACAGAGCCAACGACAGGACGAAGAATGGGATGACAAAACCACAAGCGCTGTGGTTTTTTCATCTCTTTCCTTGGGATGTCGTTTGCGCTGTTCTTCTTAGTGTAACAATGTACCAACTGGCCAATCAGCACACCCTTCTGGATAGCAGTAGCTTTGTGCGTAGCAAAATTTCCTTTAGAACCGATAAAACAGTCCATGGCATTCAAACTCAAAACGGTTGAATTACTTTTCGACAACCACTTCTGCTTAAACATATATTAGAAGAAATGGCGCTGTGGGTGCTTATTAGGAAATGCATAAATCGCAGGCAGCCAATGCGTTCATATTTTATGTGGTTCCCAAAGTATACCGTGCTCATATTTGAACATTTCGTGTACCATTTGTCAAAATTGCCTATTTGAGGCACTAAATATATTTCTTTCAGAGCCTTCGCCAGTTGGTGCACGTTCTGCATCAGAAGACAAAAAAAATTCCCATATGCCCCACTGCCAACTTTGGGTAGCTGTTGATGCGAATACAGAGTACCCCGAGGAAAGAAGTATGGACACGATTCAGAACTGTGAGAAGGTTTTTAATGGTTCATGTAACACTAAAAGTGTGATTACTTTCAACGACACAGAATGGTGCCCTTTTTGACTGACTGAATAAAGTTGTTCACACAAACAGCGTTCGTCGATTTTTATGTTAAAGAAGCAAATTACTTACCATCGGACACAAATATTTTTCCCCAGCTTCGACCAAATTTGAGTAGGGCGTTCTGGGAGGCAAAAAGCCCCAGATTAGGTTTGCATGATAAATGTATGTACCTTACCCAAACTGACCCAAATTGCTAAATTGGCCCCACTCAGTTCTTAAGCAGTATTGATTTCATCATCATCATCGGCCTGTCTCCACTGCTGCAGAACAAACGCTTCTCTCATAGATCACCAATTGTCCCAGCCCTGTGCTAACTGCTCTAAATTTATACCCGTAAATTTCTTGACATCATCAGCGGATAGAACTTTCTGCCGTTCTTTGCCATGCTTGGATTCGCTAGGAATGTACTCTTCTATCAACCTCTAGGAATCTACCTTGGATTCGCTTTATATGCCCTTCCCACGCCATTTTTTTTCTAAATTTTTAGTTATATTTTCTTAACACGCGTTTGCTCCTTGAATCACTCCTCCGTCTTCTTGTCCGTTATTTACACCTATCTTCTTCCGTTACATTACTCGTTGAGTCATCGTTCATTTAAATTTATTCCTTTTATTGAGCCACCACGTTTCTGCCCTGTAGTTGAGTACCGGCAAGATTAAACTGTCATATACTTTCGTCTTCAGGCTGAAAACGCGCTCCCGGGTGTATAATACCCGCCCGGAAGCACAGCGAGCGTGGCACTCTTCGGAGGCACCGAGTGGAGACTGGCTGTAGCCTTTTTGTGAGCCCAGTAACGCTTTTGTCACACTTGTACCTACTGTATATAACTGTTCCTTGATCTTTTCTTCGGCTCGTTAACTTCATCACTCTGCCGATAGCGAACAGAGCAAGGCATCGTCACTACACCAGTGACTGCGCTCAGAAGGCCAGTCGCAATAGGGGTTGCAGCAAGAGATGGCCCAGTCCGAACAGTGGTGATAGCGGTGGGTTGGCCAAATCCCAGCAGTCGTGGCAGCGGGTGGGATTGACCGGCAACGACCGTACTTAGTGTGGTAAGTGTTCAATGTTCGCTCACAGTTCACCAGACGTCTGTAGACCAGGTTATCGTAGTTTAAATAAGCGCTGTGTGAAGCACTCTACAAAGCTTTGGTTGTTTCAAGCTTAGAGAAAGCGTATTGAATCCAAAGCTGGTGCTGAGGGTGTAAACAAAGCACTCTGGGGTATTACCTACGCGTGTCATACTAGTGGCTGATAGTAAAGGAACAGCAATAGAATTTTAACGAGGGCAAGCAGCAAGACGATGGAGGACCTTCAAGGGGCCCTGAAAAGCGTTTTGAGCAGACTAAATGAACTAGCGCAATTGTTAGATTGGGTCGTCAACGTCATCTGTGCCAAGTAATACTCTTTTACGTGGAGCAGAAAGCTTACACTTTTGTTGTGAAATTTGTCGTTTTTTTCTCACCCTTCCGTTCGTGTTTAGTCATGAACTAGACATCCTGGTATTGGATGGATTCTTTACGAAATTCCTGAAAAGAGATGAGTCGTCTGCTCAGCGTCGGCTCGCCGGCTGATCTGCCCGCGGAGTGCCGGAGTGCTTGGACATTTTATGACAAACGAAACAAGTGTAAACAAACACTTAACCGTTTGTATTGAATGCACCACAGCCATAACACGACATGGATATTCTCTTACCTGAGTACGTTCCAAAACGTTAGCGTCGAAGCGCCGCGGCACTTCTTTCGTGCAATCGCAGAGAACGCCCTGAGCCGAATGCCCGAGTTTGACGCATACATTTCATTCAACTTCAAAACAATCCAGAGATGCATTTAGAACAAACACAACGTCGCAACATGCGTTGCAAGTCTGAACCGCGATTGAGAGACGATGGGTTGCCTCCTCCTGCCCGTCGTAATTTCGGCACTCACCTCGCGCACTGTTTGCGGGGACGAACAGCACGTAACTTAACTCTGGCGCACAAGCCAAGATGGCTTTAGCCACGCTAACTGCACATACCCTATGTGAGGTTGAGTCGTAAGTCGCTCGAGAAAGATAATCCACACCATGGGAAGCACTATCCACCCGCACAAGCACAACGTAGCATTTCATCGCGAAACAAAGGCGTCCACAACTGTCACACTATCGCCTCCTGTAATGCCAAACGCATCCCGCACTTCCCAATAGGAGTGAGTGGTACGCCTGCAGTGCCCACATGTCGCGATATGGGGCGCCGAGCTGAACTGGGATCATGCAACCGTACCTGACTTCTAGAGCGGTTTGTGCCATGTTGCCAAGACAACCGATCTTTGAGATTGTCAAAGCAATGGCGCTAGATCCAGCGCTAGAAAGCTCAGAGCCGCGGCGGAGCATGTTTTGTCTACGTTGCCGCTCTCCACCACGCGTCGCCACAAGCTTAACTGGTCACAAGATTGAAGCGTTTTGTGCACGGGTTCGCTATCGGTTTAAAATGTCGTTTTCCCATGCTGCCGGCAGGAATTACCAGCGCCGCAAAATAAGACCCGAGACCAGTGGGGCCACATCTGATACGGCGCTTTTTGGATAAACAGTGTGCGGTGCATCAAAGGGAACGAGCGCACGATCCTCCCCGTGCGGCTGAGAGGTCGCCGCCGATAAAAGGTGACGTGTAGCCGACCGCAACTGTAGCAACCTACACCGCGAAAAGGCAAGGCCAGGCCGCCGCACTTATGCGGCCAGATTTTTCGTTCGATTTTCCAGCGTTGAGCGGAGTGCGGGATTTATAGTGTCAAAAAAGCTTGGCCGTTGCAGACAGCAGTCTGAGGAGCGCAATAGCGGAAGTACGTCACCGCTGAGGAGAGCAGCATCATGGGAGGGAAGGCTCGCGCGCCGTCAACAGCGAAGAATAAGTTGAAAGGAGGAGGAAGCGCGGGTCTACGATAATGTGCGGTTTTTGATTTACGATTTGTTATCTAATAGTCATCACTTTAAGAAAATTCTTGCTGGAAGGAATTGCCAATACTTTGCTTTATTTGGTTACGTGTACATACATCCATCGGCGGAAGGTATTTCAGGGACCCTTTAGAGTGAAAGAACTCATCGAAATTTGTCAGGAGCTAGGCCTTGAATTAGGCCACGCGAAACGGGAGCATGCGACCCCTGAAATTGGGACGTCAGTGAGGCCAGGGCTGAAATCAAGAGGCACCGTGAACGCGTGGTTCCGTCGCGCGTCTTCGGTAGCGGAGCAAGCGTGGAGCACGTAGCGTTATTTTTGCCGGCGGGTGCTCTCTTTAAGAAACGTGGACAGACACGCCGGCACGGACGCACACTAGCCCCCTCCCCCCTCCTCCGTCTATACAGAAAGGAGCCCTGAGGGCTGAGAAAAATTGATAAACCACATATGAAGTCTACAACGGGTGGTTTAGAGAGTTGGCCGGAGGGTCGGTAGTGTTTCGGGATGGATTTACGTGGGGCGCACTGGGGCTTTAGCGTCTCCTTGGAGATGATGTATGAGAGCTTCATTCGGTCGATGGAGACACGAACTTTTGTCGCATTGATTTGCATGGTTGCAGTTTTGTCATCTGGGCAAAGGACTTCGGATGTTTCGATTAAGCCTAGTGCAGGTCTGCTGTGGTCGCGTCAAATGGCATGCGTGCACGTTGCCAAGTCCTTAAACACGAACTGAGTAGGATTGGTGTGATGTGGTGCTGCCCTAGGGCGTAGTGTGCGCATGGTGTGGTAAAGCCGGGTGACGAAGTCGGTAGGGTTCGTGCTTGTGCTGTCGCAGGTCGAGTTGGAGAAAAATTGTCCGTGTGGGCGAAGCGGCTCCCCGTAGACGAGCTTAGTAACTACAGCAAAAATTTCCGGATTACATGTGGCGCGCAGGACGAAAGCGACGATCAGGAGAACCTTGAGCTAGGTTGGGTTACCGGGGCATATGATGGCTGCCTAGTGGTGTCGGTGGAAGTGCTCTATCATGCCTTTCTGGAAAAGGGGGTAACTGGTAGTCCTCAAACGCTCGAGTCCGGTGGAGAGCCCGAAGGGCCTGAATATCTTATACTCAAGCTGCCGTTTTTGGTCGGTTACCACGGGACGAGGGATACCGGAACCGGATATCCAGCTGAAGCTGGGCAGGCGCGTTGCGTCAGGTCATTGAGTGAGACGATCAAGGGCTACTAGGCAATGGCGGTAAGGTCCGGCTGGAGGAAGGGGGTGAAACCTTCGATGTGAATGTATTCAAACCGTTCCCACGGAAGGGGGAAAGAGCCGTAGCCACTCGACAGCCGAGGCACGGGAGAGCGCGTGAGCGACTACATTATTCCTCCCGATGATGTGGTGGATGTCTGTGGCAGACCGCACGATAGAGGACAGTTGGTTCTGCTCGACCGGTGGACGTATGTTGGGGTGTTTAGATAAGGCGTACGCTATAGGTTTGGGGTCTGTAGAGATAGTGCAGTGCTGTGCCTAGAGGATGTGGCGAAAGTGCTGATCCGCCTGGTAGATGGCAAGTATCCCGCTATAGTAAGCTGGCCAGGTTGTCACCCCCGGGGCCGAGGTTTTATTGGTGGAGCTTCCAGAGGAGCAGAGCATCTTTAGGCAGGATAGTTTATAAAAAACGCTGGCGCGAACTAATTATACCCCTACACGTGGCCTAATAGAACTGCCAACAGCGGTGCTAGAGGCTCCAGTGAGCATCCGGATTTCGATGAGCGAGCAGAACGTAGTTACATAGGCAGCATTGTAGCCTTCGAATGCCCGTATTAAAGCTGGAGTGAAAGTTACAGATTGGCTGCCTGGTAGGCCGGCCAACGCGACATGGAGAAGGGCCTGATTTCTGGCTGCTTTAGTTACAAAGCACCCGGTGGAAGTTGAGCATGCCAATAAAAAAAAGACGGAGGTCCTTTGCGGCATTAGGCTGCAGGTAGTCGCGAAGGGCAAGACGCGGACAGGCATGGGTGTATTCTCTTCTGAGGAGATTTGATGACCGAAAAATGTGACTACGGGAGTGACGAACGTGCTCTTCTAGACGGTCATGAGTACGCCGTGGTCGAAGAGACGCCGGAAGAGTAGTCAGAAGTGCTGGCGGTGGTTCTCTCTATTCGATAGATGAACTGAATGCCTTCAGATACAGGAAGCAGAAATCTAGTTCACCCACAACTCCATCGGGGAAGTATGGGATGCCTGCCCTACGATCAGGAAACCAAAACTCTGAAAAAAAATACTCGAACAAGCCGTAGAATCTAATGATCGTTGTCTGCGGGACATCATTTGTGTTTTCGGGAATTTGCATGTGGGACTTTAAAAAATCAGTAACTGAGAGAATGGTAGGGTCGTGTAGGTGGTGGGCGAAGGTCTGTAGGTGACGAACAGGGTACCTGTTGGGGATAGTGCGGGTGGTGATTGGCGCGCTAATCTGCACAAGGTCGCCATAGACTGTTTTTGTTTTGGTAGCATGTGAGCCGTTTTGGTTACGGTCCGTACAAGTGTCGGGCGTCTTCTTTTCAGAGGTTAGCTTCAAGCGCTGCTTGAGGCATATCGCAGGTGGTCTGTAGCTAAGAACGTACGCGTCAAGAAACGGGAGGGCCAGGAGTGGTACTGTTGAGATGAAAGGTTGCTTAGTGTGCCTCTCCAGGATGCCCGCTAGGTCGTGTTATTTAGAGAAATTCAGTGAAAAGACCATAGTACGGTGATTGATATTCAACGGCAAGGAGGTTGACGGTGGGTTGTAGTGGATAAGTACGCTTTCCCGGCGAGAAGACATCTGTTGTGGCATCGGTACGTCGTTGGTCTCGACAACCCGGTAGAAGATTGTGTGTGCCTAAAAGTCGGGCCCGGCGTTTCCCTCTGGTACGTCGGCGATGACGAAAATTTGTAAAAATCTGCGCTGTAGGCTTTTTGGCTGGATGTTGGGGCGGAGCGAGCCGTAGGCCGTAATGCCCGTGTTATTCGCCGCACGGAGCTCGAAAGATGTGCAAGTACGTTTTCAAGAAGGAACGCCCGTGGATAGCAGTAGATGTTGGAATCGCAGTTTATGAGGAAGCACCGTTTCGGTGATTGATCACTGACAAAAATGGGACTGCCTTGGGGGTGCCAGTGTTTTCTTCAATGTTTATTGAAGCGGTTGGTTAATATTTCTGGTCCCGGTCGCCGAGGGGACGCCGATAGTGGCAGTGGCTGTTGCCAAGGTGATGCGATTTACCAACGTTGCTGCCAGGGATTGGTAAGCAGTTTCGAGGGCGTGATTGTCGATGTGTATTCGAATAATGTTCAGCTGACAGGGTGACGGCATTGATGCGGTCTACTAGCTAGCTGTGAGCTATGGGGTGCCGACGTCATAGACGGTGAATTGGGGCCGCGCAGAAGAGACTTGGACGACTCGGTCCGCGATCTCGCCGAGTTGGTCTAGTTGCGGTAGATTCAGCTGAAACTGAAGTATGGATTGTGCGTGGGAGGTCAGGGGCTGAAGCCACAGAGTTCAGAGTATGGATTCGTCCACCCGCATGTTGATTGCGATTGCACGCATATTCCGTAGGTACTGCTTACTAATGTTTACTCTGTTTTCTAATGTAGTCGGCGGAGTAATTGGTGTATGTAAGGGAAGTTGTGACCATTACTACACCAGGGTGGCCAATCTTGCTCTGCTGAGGGAAGGATTTGCGGCAATGGTCACCGCGGTGAAGCCGCACCCCAGGCCTCACTCTATGATTCTATCAACACGCGGATTTTTTTAATCTGGTAGGAATCGTCAGGCACGGGGATTCGAACCACGGTTCTTATGCACGCGAGGCGGATGCTCTACCTCTACGACACCGCTGCACCGCTGCACACAGGGCAGCGATAACTGGAGAATAATGGGAGAGGCCTTTGCCCTGCAGTGGGCGTAGATCGGCTGGTGCTAATGATGAGTTGACGAATTCTCTGGTCTTCGATCATGAAATCTTCAAATGAAGGTAAGTTCCGTTAGCTGGTGAACTTGAGAGTATGCGCTGAGCTCAGTCGCTTAGCGTGGGTCGACATGGGTGACGACGTATTCATAGGCCTCCCGTCCCGTAAAATGTTTTCCAGGCAAAACTGAGCCTTGATTTGTTCTTACAAAACTTCAGATGAGTCTGCCTAAAACTGTGGGATCTTGACGGTGACACTATTTACGTCCGCGGTTTGGACAGCCACTGGTGTAGCGGCGCCAGCATTTACAGCGACTGCTTGAGGTAGGCTTTGGGGGCGTGGTGCGAGAGGAGCCCTGCGGAATTGTAGGGCGAGTGTAGCTCGTTTTGTATGCGCTGTTGTTACAGAAGTTGCGGCTCTTGGTTTTGGACCACTGATGGCTGGGCGTGGGTTTTTTTAAACTTGCTGTCAAAGAGTGGAACCTTCGGGATCGGCAATGGCGGTACGAAAACTTTGTTTTCCGGGTCACCAGAGGTAGAGAAACGTAATTTTGTAGCTTTCTCTCCAAATGACGCAGAACTGTTCCTGTCTGTGGCGTAAAAGGTTATTTTCGGGGATGCCTCGCGCTTAAAGTCTCTTTCACGCAGCCCCACCACGCGTCTTCAGTTACGTAGCCAGCGGCTGTCGCGTAGCTTTTTTTTCGCCGCCAGGTGCTCTGTTTTAGAAACGCCAACACTTGCGGGGGCGGGAGGGGAGACACAAATCTAACTACGATCTATTTCCCTGAAATGAGCTATCGGAAGCAAAGCAACTAACCTGGCATGTTACACCACGGTGAACTTTGGTTTTCAAAGAACCTCTAACACATTGTGTGTCACCGTGCACAGCGGCGAACATTGGTGTAAACTTAAAATACATTTGTGTTTTTTGTAAGTTGATGCGATAACTTAGGCGGCATCTTTTTGAGAGGAGTTTTTCAAATGCAAAGTACTTGCGCTCCTAATAAGCCTGCGATGAGTTCCGTGTTCATTCCTCGTATGTTGTTTCATGCTGTATACGCTGTGCTTCTTTTCACCAATAACCACATGTACCCGTGCAGAGCACGTTCGCATTTGATGCGTGATTTCCGAAGAGTGTAGGTAAATACTTACGACAACGTAATACTTTAGCATAAAAAACGCAATTCCTCCGGTCTTAGGAGAAAAAATCCGGAATAGCGCAAAATTATTTGTTTTATTAGCAAGTGCGGAGCAGTTGCAGACAGTGGATGCAATTGTAGTGGCGTTTTTGATGCACATCTGGTACCACGACGTTCTGGTAAGCCTACATCAAAAAATGGCATCGAATTGACTAAAACTGCATCCAACCTCGGTCCCGTTTTCCCAGAATATAAAGCACATCTCATGCTTTATTGAAGAATGTTTAGTGGCCTAGAGAATAAAGAAAAACATCAAACATTTTTGCAAACGTTTAAATGCTGTCTAGAAGAAAGTAATTGGGTTTAGGGGATTCGTGCTTACAAGCCGTTGCGTGGTACCTGTGTTCTAATCAGCTTCGATACGTATTCGTTGGAAAAATATTTTTCTGTTTTCACACAAGTGGTATAAACTACTACTTAAGCATTCGCATAACCACAATGGGCGTGGAAATTTTTTTCAAAGTACTTAATCCTAAAATTCAACATCGATATCTGGTACAATATGACAGCACTGGACTGCTACACTTTAGGTCTTGCTCAACTTTGATTCAGTTGTGGCCAGCTTGTGTAAACTCAGTGTATTTAGTGAATGTTGAATCCTCTAAGAATAAAAAATCCAGTTTTTTTGTGGCGGGGACGACAAATTACGATTACCGTTTGACATGTTGCAGCCTGCTTTTTTTAGCAGTGCTAAATTAGCAGCTCTTTGATTATTGAAAAGGCAACAGCACTCATATGCACATAACAAATGGTCACGCTGCTCGATTTATCAAAAAAAGATGTGTAAATTACCACTAAATTTAGAACGGTTCTTACAGCAGAGGTCCACGTACCGGTCAGCCAAGACAAGAGGGATTGGGGACGAGAAGAGATATCTGCTACTAGGGAACATGTTGCTTTTAAGTTCAGAAAATACTCCGACAAACCACCGGTGCCCGGCCGCTGTGTATACGAAGAGTGCTATTTTATGCAAGTACCCTGGCAAAATTACTGTTTGCTGGCTGCAGCGGTCATACATAGACCTTGTTTAGCTGTCGGAAACAGGGGCCTACAGGTGTCAACCATTGCAATTGTCTTAAAATTGGAGGCTTCGGAACCCGGCTTGTTCTCGCTGCTCGGCCGCAGTCACGCTAACTAGCCACCGGAGCCACATGGCGTAACTCAGCCAAATCAAGCCTATCGACGTCAAAGAGACAAAAACGTGGCTTCGAAAAGATACCGGCTTGTTTCCAGATTCACCTTCCAGCAATGGTTAACAAAATTCCTGAACAAGTTTATACAAGCACAACCATTTGAAACTCCTGGAACAGCTAGTAAGCGAAAACAGAAAATATGGGAGTGAGCAAAAAAGGGTGGCCGCGGAAGAAAACAAAACGACGCTCCAGAATAGCGAAGCAAGACTTAAGCACGTGAGAGATGAAAGCAAGCACAAAATAAGCGGAAGCTCGCACTAACGAGCAAACGCCAGAAGCATGTAGCGATCTTTCACGACGACGTTCGCGTGTCAGAACATCTGCCGTGGCAGGTTGCCGCATGATTAACGGGCTGAACTACACACAGCAAGGCACAATGCGCCCGCCGCCTAGCCGCCGCTGGGTTGCTCAAAATGTGGCTAACTGAACCCCCATTTCCAGAACCAGATGAGGCATTCATTGACAGCACCAAATGAAGGACATTCGCGCGTGGGATGTACGTCGTATAACGTTTGTGAATGATTCGTGGGCGACGGATTTTGCACGGAAATATTCCTTTTCGGTTTTTAATAGCCCTAAAGGCCGGGTAATACAATAAAAATGAACATCCCCCGGGGAGGTTTCAACTAACGACTCGCAGAACAACAAGCCGGCATTTTACCTTTTTTCTAAATCAACAGATGGCGCTCTCGTGCAAAATACAGCACGCCAATCGGACAGAAGTACCGGTTAGTAAAAGAAGGTAAGATCGTTTGCGCGAAAAGAGGAGAGAGACATCCGGAAAGATATACGAACCAAGGAGTCAGACTAGCAGAAATATTTTATAAAGGGGCCGATATGTTCCTAGAGTGACTTGACGACTGAGGTCGCTGTGCAATGCCTCTTTGTTGCAAAATGAAAACTGCTAAACAGCATCATCATCAGTAGCGACGTCATGTTCAACTACGCTCTGAATACACACGGCTGGCTTCTTCTAGTATTTGTATTTGATAGGCTTTCGCAGTTATATTCCTTACTCGCCATCTTGCAGATGGGACCAACAATGCCATTAAAACAAGTTACTGAGCTGGATCGCCTTTAGTTAACCTAAGAAAAAATAGCGTACATGCCTACTGCGGCACCAAAGGCACGGCAGTAGAGTCCGGACCGTGTTTTCGTTGCTGCTTTGGCGGTCACTGTAACGCGACACTACTTTTTGCAACCTCATTCTTTCTCATACGATCCCAGGAGAACAATTCCTTTTTTAGCGCGCAAAGTAGGCGTGAGTCAAGTGTACGTCTGTTAATATCCTTAAAATTGGCCGCCCTCCAGTGGTTTCTACTCTCCATGGAGGGGAACTTGGAAGACCTGATTGGTTCCTTCGGTTAGCCGCTAGTCGCCGCTTCGCAAATGACAAACATTTTTGTCCCAGTTAGACAAGCAGCGAACGACGTTTTTTCCGCTACTGCGTGTCGGGCGCGCGCTGCCGGGCTTCGTTAGTTGCCTTTTCGTCGCATATTTGCTCCATGTTGCCTGAACTTATCTATTAAATACAGCGAAGCTATACGGAACTCTCACGAATATCACGAAGGTTTACGTCCACGATTGCAGCCATTTGGCTTCTTCTACGCTGCCGCAACAACGTCTACTCCATCATTTTTGCAATGAGTGTCAGGCTTTCTCACTTTTTTGTAAGTGATCATCATTGGACATGACCTTGGAGGTTAGTACAGTATGATGTGCCTTTATTGTTGCGAGCACGTACTGCCGTGACTATGGCGCAAGGAAACCTGGGTGGTCGTCGCGAGGCACACGTACACGAGTGCATTGCATTTTCTTAATTTTGTCAACTGCCAGGCAGTCGGCCAATGCCCGCGCTTACGTGACCGTAGTCACATGCGTGCACTCGGCAATTTCTTCGTAGTTATGAATGCGGACACGAAAAATTACAATTTGGTAAACAGGGTCGCTGTTAAAAGAACACAACTTCCACTTCTGGTGTTCCAGGCAGAGGCAGCACGCACACAGCGAAGGCGCTAGAATTGAATTGCATTGGCCAAACTTCTGTTCAATTCACTGAGGAAAGAGTGAGACAAGGAGGCGATGACCACGAGGGTGAGAGGTAACAGTAAGCGAATATTGCCGACACAGCCGCTATTGCGAATCACTGCTCTGCACTTCGAACATCTTTCGTGGTGAGTAGAGCACTTTGTTGTTAAAATTATTGCTGAGTTCGATGCTACTTATATTTGTTTTGAAATATCTGAAACGTACGCAATATTTTAAAAAGAATTCCTGGCATTTTTGGAATATGATAGGAAGTACTTCGGCCCAGAAACCCTTGGAATTCTTCTGGAACACAAATGCCTGCTCAGGTGTAAAAAATTCCAGCGATTTGGCCTACACTGTCATTCAAGAGAGAACTGCAGTGTAGAATTTGTACGTTTTTAAGTGTGGCAGTCCAGAATGAAACGCTTGCTGCATATGGAGAGCGAATGTCTGTGGCTCCAAAAACAAGCAAATGCACGATTCAACTTAGAACTTGATTTATTGCCATACCGTCACCAATAAAAAAATCCTATTTGGAAACCTGGATAGGCCAAATACCATTTGCAGAGTAGAACTGCTCGGCAGTATATGTGAAGAAAGTAGCTATTACATGAAAATGAAATTGTGGCTAGTAGTTTAAGGATCGTGTTTGAAAAGACACCACTGAAAAGAAGCTTCAAGATAAAAAGTGCCTGTCTTCTCTTTGTCGTAGTATCGAAGCTATGCGGGGATGACTTAAAAGTTCTTCAACAATGTTTGGCTCCACAGCACTGCGCGCTGAACCTTAAACATAACACTCAGTTGATGTAATTCAATACTTTACATTTTTCTCAGATGTACACATTACTATGTCATAACCTACATGTACGTACATCATGGAGCTGTTCTTAAACTCTATAAACAAATGGCTCGTTAACTTCACAGTCACAACTATTTTGCCCTTGCATGTTTGTTAAAGCTCGTGGTGATGCTGCTATTATACCAGAATGCAAAAATTTGGCTATACTTACACGGATACTACCCCCGAAATTACAGTTTTAGCTAAGTAGTAATAAAAAACATTGGAACCACATCCTGAAATACTGCGTGTCAATAACTGCTAAAAACATCGTTTTCAATCATAACGTAATAGCGACTTTTAAAAATTAAACACTGTCCTGTTTTTCTGAGCAAACACAAGGCCCTGACACTAAAGTGGGAATTATCATTCATATTTCTGGAGAAAGTTCGTCACCAATAATAACATATAAACATGCCAATAGTATTTTTCCTGTGGCCACTGATAAACTGTACAGCAATATCAGTTTGTATGTGTAACATAGTGAGTAGTGGTTACCGCATTGTAGGCCAACTCATTCACTTCCTTATCCGCCGGGAAGTTCATGATCTCGTAAAAGCCCCTTTTCAACGGGCCGTCGATGCCAAGGTGTTTACAGAGATTTAGATGCCTGCAGGTATTAATAGGAAGGTGGCATCCGGTAACACAAGTTTTTATTAACAGGCTACATTGATATTACAGGCACCATGGTTACAGTTATCCATTCGGTAACGCTCAAGAAATCTAAAACGCGCTCACATTTAAGGTATCTTATATGCAAAGAACATATTTCGAGTTTCTCATAGTTACTTCGGGTCTTTAAACGCAACCTTCTGCATCCTTTTTGGCGCTTTGAAGAATGTCGTTGACAAAAGCGTGGATTTGATATCTGAGAAATACAATAGAAGGGACGTCTGGGACGGAAATTTTATTTCCTTACCATGCTATCCTGCTAGTAACCTCCCTTCTCTGCGTCACGAGCAGAAAACTTCATAACGACGACACATTGTTTTAAATCTCGTTATAGTCTAGTTAAAACTCGAGGTGGTCATGCCAGTGATACATCAAGGAGCTTATGCAACACTTTGTTAGGCACACTTTATTGACATTTCAAGGTTGCAAATTTAAGATCAATACTTCGTCGCATGAAGGTACCTTGGCGCGCTATCACAATTATTAGGAGCTTCCTGTCGTCCACCCGGCTTGTGGAGTGCGCTTCGAGCAGTGCCAACTATTTTGAGCGACTTGCAGGTTGCATTCCCGGAAAACCTTAGCCAAGTATTGCTGGTGCACGTAAAACCGTAAGCTCCCAATCTAAGTTAAAGTTGTGAATAAAAAACCGCCATCTCCACGAAGTGAATGATGATGAGAGGGGCGAAGATAAAATATCGGTAAAACCGTGAAACATTCGTCCACAGATCATATAAAGACTCGATACGTTGTTATAGGTCGGAATGACTGAAGGACATTAGGTGCGTTTGTAGCGATGTTCGTGTCTCAGTTTGTAGCGCAGTAGGAAGAGCTCCACGTTCCTCCCGTCGCGGTCAGAGAGTCGTGGGATCGAAACCGGGCGCCGCCGCATCAATGGCACTAGACACGTTCTTATAGGCCTTCTTGACTGCGCGCACCATCTGAGTGAGTGAAGTACATAAGGCGCGTTGGTATCTATGCTCGCGTCTCGGTTTGTAGTGCGGTGGGAAGAGCTCCATGCACTTCCCATCGCAGCCAGGGAGTAGTGGGATTGAAAGCGGGCGCCGCTGCGTCAAGACCACCACTCCCTGCTTTCAATGCTTGAGACTTCCCACCGCTCCGTTGACAACCCCGTCAACGACGTCGATGTTTGTGTTGATCATGTAGAGCTTGTTTGGGACGATGAGAATCTTAATGGGTACGATGGCAAATTCGGTGTGTGACATTTAGCACAACTCGTCCGTCGCCTTCTGTAGAGCATCTTGTGTCGCGTACCCCCGATACGTGTCTTGAACTCGCAAACAACGAACGACAACCTCTTCTTCTTCCTCTCCTCCTTATTGGGTAGCAACAAACCCGATGAACGTTTTGACCTTTTCGTCCAATCTTTGGTTTGCCAATCCTTAGGGGCATCCTGCTACAATCATCATCAGCAGTATGTACACGGCGCAACGAGAGTCGGGACAGGGCCAAAGCAAAAGGAGCTTCGCCCACCAAAAAACAATGGCGCTGTCTTAAATTATCTCTGTATGCACCACTTAAATTACGTATTTATAGTGGTGGGTGCACCATCCACTGTTGCTGGTCAACGTCACAATTTATATCTTGCGCTTACGGTGACCACCCGCAGTCGTCGGCGCTCTCCACCAACTAGTTTAAGCCAAAACCTGTGCATACAGTTTTGGAAATGTTTTGGTTTCGAAGGTGGGCGGAGTTTCAGTGACGAACTCGATTAGCCATTTATCTAGGCCATTCCAGAACAAGCATCTATTGCTTCAAAACGCCCCACAACTCTGAACGCACGCTTGCGAGAGGGCACCAAGGCCTCTTTTTTCAGCACCAAAGCGTAGGCACCAAGGCCTCTTTTTTCGGCACCATTCGTTACGTGAATAGACTGTACCACGTGGCGGAGACATTACTAATACTTTCTCAGCTTGTGAGATATGGAAGCTCGCAAAAAAAAGGCCTCGAGTAACCCCCTACACAGGGAGAGATCCGGCAGCCTTCACTGCGTAGTTCCGGGCCGACTTCAGAGGGAGCGTCTATGCGGGATGTTTGTAGCGCGTAGGTCCGGTGATACCGAAGCAACTTGCTATATTCGACAGGCGGAGATTCTTGGGACAATAGGTGCTAAGCGCAAATGCATTGCAAATAGGTGGTGAAAAGTTCTCCAGCAACCCGACAAAGGAGTATGCATTCTTGGAAAACTGTTTAGATATATGGGTGCTCTGTAGTAGGTATATTCTCAAAATACAACGATATCGACAAAAAGAGTCGCCAAGGTTTTTCTCTTTTGAAACGGAGATATCTTAGAATGATTCGAAACGGGCAACAATTGTTACATGGCGATAGAACAGAGATGAGATGAGCTATGAGCTAGGATGAATTGATCTATTTACTTTATGTGCAGGGCGCCATCAGAGCGCAAGCGCAGGCTGCCCCTACACACCGCTTCTTTATCGTCGGAGCTTGAAATGAGTTCACGTACCACTGCTCGCTTCATGTTCCTCTTGATACGTTTCCTTTTCGTCGTAGGGCAATGCCTAAAGCCATTTATAATGCCAAGGAGAACTGGGCTGCCGAATTTCTTCGACTTGGGCAGGTCGCAGCTGGTGAGATCGGTTGGTCTGGGTGGGTGGATAATAGATAGGGGACACAGGATTTGGAAATGGGCACGTGCGTGGTTAAACGTGGGTACGGCGGACCGAAATAACATGCGAGCCTTGACAGTATTGCCTTGGGAGCCGAGACAGGTTCAAATGGGGGGCCCCGAAGGCGATAAAGGCCGCAACCTCTGCCAAAACAAACTACGTGGCGACAGAGCAAAGATGAGACGAACGATGAGGTGCGGTAAACAGATCAGTTTCAAGTAGGTAAAAAGCGCAGCGGCTTGAGAGTGGTCTCGAAGGCGTAGGGCACTCTCTTTGGCACTGCTTCTTTGTGGGTGAGTCTAGAACACCAGGGTTGTGTACCACAGTGCGTAGCCTCGTGTGCTCAGCGTAGCGGGCTTGCTCTTCCCACCTCGCCGCCAGATCACCCCGGCGGCAGCGCTTACATTCGTCGGCATGGCATTGCTCTTGTTTCCTAGCGCTGCAGTTGGCGGCATCGTTATCGCGCTAACGCGTGATTCATTACGTGAATGTTCTCCTTTTTTTTCTCACGCAAACTACGTCAAAAACACTTTACGCAAAACGCCTTCTGGGAAACGCTTCAAGAGACTTCCATGTTTCCTTTCTGTTTAAGGCTTGGGGACCCTCGCACTCGGTTTTCTTGGCGCTTCACTTTTTTGCTTCGCAGAGTCATCTCGACGCAGAAAATACGGCATCTTGACGTAGCATACAAGAGTTTGCTCTGAAAGACTAGGTGCGCCAGGATGGCCTTATAGACCCTTATTCAAATGAAAAAACTTGGGAAACCTATGCTATACGTTCTGAGTTAACAATATTGTTGCGTTCTGATAGACACAGAAAAAATCGGCTGTACTGCGCTGCACCGATTTATTAGCCATAGCGCTTAAAACAGAGAGCCGCGGTACCAGGCTAGATCTCAGCGAATACAACGGCAGACAGAACTAAACAAGTGTTGCCAGAGGCACTGTTTATGTCGTCTTCTTCGTGCTACCCGGCTGAGGAAAGAACACAAAGAAAAAAAACATTTTCTCTGTGTGACTTTACCTTGTAGGGGGGGGGGGAAGTGCACGAAGCGGGTGGAGCGAAGAACTAGTTAAGCAGACTACCAGCGGGCACAAAATTAAGTTTCGGTTCAGCATTACGAACAGGAGTATTCACACAAGGCAGAAGTTCCGTTGATACGTTTTTCTACCACGAACTCATCCACGAAGAAACCATATGCTAGAGGTTCGCTGTCGTCGCGCGCGCCATGCCACACCGAAGGTGAGGTCGGTCGCTCTCTTTGGGCAGTCCCCCTTCTAGCACGGCACGTGTTGGCTGCGCGGGATTTGCTCCGCTGGAGAGCAGCAACCACTACACAACCAAAAAAGTTCCGATAATTTGCCAAGAATGGTCGGCAATAACATACACCCAATATTTGTGGTTGGGTAAACCTCGGTAAATTGAAAAGGTTTTGTTTTCGTCGATCGTTGGTTTAGAGTATTGATTTCGACCCGTGCGTTTTTATTTTTTGCATGGGTGTTTTCGGTTCCGTTTTGCGGTGGTTGCGTTTTCTGTTTCTTCGTTTTCGTTTTCGCTGATGTCAACCTTTGCATGCACCTTCCCGATGGCGAGCGCCGCTGCCGCAAACAGCGCCGCCGTCAAGATATCCTCTCAACAGTGCATATCAACACGGACCCAGCGCCTCCTGGACTTCCCAGCGCCGCAAATGTCGTCCTTACCCGGGCGCGCTCAGGGAACGCTTTAACTGATGACGTCGTGGCCAGGTGGAGGCACGGCTCGACTAGAACAATGAGGCGCAAAATTTCATGGCAGCAGCTTCCGAAGACATTTCATCTGCGTCGGCATCGCCATCTCATCCTTCGTACGTCTGCTAAGCATGTGGGCTGTCGCTGAAGCAAACCATCCATCACCTTGTATCGGACTGCATAGGTCTGGCAGGGCCACGTGAGACTCATCGGCCTGCCTGGGTACTCGCTAACGAGCACTGGATCCGCCCGAAGCGCCTCGTCAAGCAGACTTTATCCGCACTGTGGCGGTTCGTTCTTGAGTCTTCCATTTTGGGACACTATTGATGTCTCCATCTTTCTTCCCTGCCCATCCCAATGCGGCCTTAAGCCATCGCTTTCAATAAATGTTCCTTTGTTGTTATATGCACGCCTGTTTTAGGTGAGGAGGGGTTTGTTACTTGTTGATGAGGTGTATTGTTTTGTGACTTAGTTGACCTCAGAGCAAGTTTCATTCTTGCTCCTCCAGTTGCGCTGATGCTGCAAGTATCTTAGGTAGGAACTATTTAACTTCTACGTTAGGTTCTTCGCAGGACAGATTTTTTCTGAGAAATTTGAACTTCTTCTCGCTGGAAATTGTTTGCAAGTTTATTCGTTTGGTTTTTTTAACTGATATCTTTGTCATCAGACCCAGATAGTTTTTGTCCTCATGGTCGGGGAATTTACTGGTTTGGACTTGCCAAACATCAGATCTTCACAATTGCGAGCTTCGTCTTTCAAATAAAGTAATTCATGTTTTGTCTAGTCGCGGCTTCTAAGTACCCTTGGAATAGGTCGAAGAGTGCTAGCAAATGAGAGCGGGGCTAAAAAAGCACGATCATTTGTGCCACTCCATTTATATCTAAACCACAAACTCAGTGGCTCCAGAGCCACGCCTTCCGTGGTAATTTCTGCTTTTCTGTGTAGAAAATGGTAGATTATTTACCCAGATGTCATATCTTGGCACCTATCCAACATGGCTATCACCTGCGTTGTTACGACTCCCTATTTCGGCTCCCCTTCAATGTCCTGCAATCTGTTTTCTGGAAAATCCTAGTACTGAATAAGCATTAGTGCTATACTTATATAAAACTGAATTATATTAGAAAAAATTTACTACTCCATTTTTTGAAGGAGGATTCCGCATGAGCTTGTCGCAAGAAGGGCTAGTCTTTCAGTCATTTTGTGACAATCATTCACATTAACAGGTTTCCCCAATGGTCGAACATTCACTTAAATCTTCATTTCCCGTGTATCTGGTATTACACAAAGATGGCCCTGCAGTTTTTTTTGCCACAATTTCTGCCCGGGCTGTTAAAATGTCTTTCGGCACTGTTGTATTCAATTCATTTGCAGTTTGTGTAAAATATTGGCTGAACTAGCATTGCAGCATCAAACGGGGTGCATGTTTTTGGAATATAGGAACGCATGTGGGTGTAGACTGATGCTATGTGATAAGATGGGATCGCGCTTAGTCATTTTCATGCAGTGAAAAGGTGGGAATTGCAGTCTATGCAAGTTAAGTGACAACAAGGGATAGGCTTGCGGAGTTGAGGATGAAGCAGGGTGTAATAGCTAAGCGAGAACGAAAGGGATGCCTGTGGGAAGGTTATGTCTGGGTGGGGCCATTAGCCGTATTTTTCTAGAGCGTCTGATACCGCACGACAGAGGGAGTACCCATGGCACCTGCTCACCTCTGGATAAGCGAATGTATTGTCGAGTACACAAGCAAGAGAAAACGAAGGCTTCGTGGGTACGAAAGGGTTAAGGCTAGTTGCGAACTATCCTCTAGTTCGACAGGTGCTGCGCCTTAGAGGCGCACTGCATTGGTGAAAGTCATTCAAAACGTCCCAACAAAGAATATTAAAATAAACTGGGCTCGCACTGATCAAAATGACATGCAGTGATATTCCGAGTACCGTGTGTTTGGAGATTACACAATATGCGCCTTCTTGATCTGAGCATACCGGTGACGTCGATGCGACGGGAGTAGGAGTTCAGATTTAGTTCTAGCACTTTTGAATGCAGTTAAGTAGTTTGATGTGGCCTGGAAAGTGAGGCAGCTAGAACGAATACAGCGTTGGTGATGAAAGGAGGTCTCCACTTTGAAGGAAAGGTAGTTTCACGAAAAACTCTGATGCTACAGGCGCCTAAAAAGAGAACGCTGCTTATTTTTCAAAAGTTACAGGGCCACAAAAATTGCCACAAAATCTTCCGCGAATGCCTGCAGATCTCATGACGTAATGTGCGCCCGATAGGTCTAGACATCTAACAGTGTGTGTACACGCTGGTATACGCAATAACAAATTTGAAGAATTATCTCTTCGAATGAAGATTTAGAGACGGCCTTCTCTATGTATGGCGAAGTGGTATGACTTGTGTAAGGATCTCGCCCAGGCAGGGTGTGAAAAACGCTGGCCGTATAATGTCAAAATAGAAAAGGAAATTCTGGGGAGCACGACCTTGAGGTAGTTCTTCGAGGGTAAAAGGGTATTAAATTCGAAAACAAGGTTTAAACTAACGCTCAACCTTTACTCTAGCAGCAAGGCGATGCGTCTATATTTGGTAGTGTACTGCCGAAATAAAAACAAGTAAACCGAGATACGGAGATAGCTCAACTGATAATAAATAGTAAGTTTTACTGCCCTCGAAGAAGATAAAATAAACACAGTGCACCGGCAGTAGGCTCATGTGACAAAAGCCCTGGTTGATATTAAGGCCAATCACAACTTTTCTATCCAAAGTAGCAGACACCCAAGTGTAGCTGTGTCCTTCAAATAACCCATTTACTCACACGCAGGACAATATTGCAGTTTTTATTTGAAGACTTACTCATGACGTGTATTCCATGGCATTCCTGCATAGATTATGCGAACTTCCGGGTTCATAAATTCCGTTTTTGTCATGACGATGAAAGAGATGCTTGCCTGCGGTTTTCCGTTTAGGTTTTCACCATGAATTACGCCCTCTTCGGCCTGAATGATACCTTTATCTGGATTATTCCGAGGGGAAGGAGGAGGAATAAATAAAGAAAAATCCGCAAAATCAGGCACAGTGGCACAGGGTGTAACATCTGCGGAAACACGTTGGCTAACGCCAAACCTGCTCGCAGGAGAATGGAAGCACTACCCCATTGCAAATTCTGCTCTTGCAATAAAAGAATGTGCAGCTAAATGGAATTGGTGGCAGGCTCACCTCCATTCCTGCCCTCCCAAATCAGCAGAGTCCCGAAACCGCCTGTGCAAGACCACTGTGTCCTATCTGTGTTCATTTAGGAACCCTTCTCCGCCAGTCCGCTTGCAGTGAGACCGCCTATCAGTAAGGTTTGTGAACCTGCTCGTGCCTCTACCTTACGTAATACTATATCAGATTTATGATGACGCTTGATCCTCAACAGCCCCGCTCTTAAAAAAGGAACATACATTGAATCACCAAAGAATTATCAATTTTGTTGGTACCTTGTCTATACGAATATTCTTGGCAAACACGTTTACTATGTTAGCTAAATAAGATACCAAGGAGCTACCCATGACGGTCTTAGTTGAACTAAAGAAACATTATCGACAATTATGTGACCTTACATAAGTAGCAAGCTAATCTGACAACTGAAATATAATGATGACACTTTTTTACTTGCGAGTACGCGATAAGCCCTGAATGCACACAAAAAAGTACGCGAAGACAATGAACGGCAAGCTCTGAACCAAGCGGTGTTCGGTCGTTGTTCTCTTACCTACGCAAATGAACGCAAAAGGCATATATCTAGAACCACAAAAGCCGGTAACTACACCGAATATCCCCAGCGTTTCAGACCGATCTGTACATGTTGACACACCTACAGTTTATGTAATCTTTGAGTAGGCGGTAGTAACCGCTCGAATAAATAAGTGTTCCATCGCTTGAAACCACACAGAACACTGCCACTGCGAAATATTAACACCTGGTTATGCAGTCTGTAATGCTGGTATGCACACTGAAACGTAGAACATATTGCAGAGCCCAAAGCAATATACGTATAAAGGCCAGCTACCGTCCATACAAAGTGGCCCTTTATGAGGCCTTCAAGGAGTGTCTTGTCTCGCGAAGTGTCAACCAACAGAACGTCTGCAAGTTTTGGGGAATGCTGTTTGACTGCAAAGAAAAACCTCATTTATTATAACACCGCAACACAGCAACTTGATGCAAACATAGAATGCATTTCAAGGAAGCATATAGTTCTGTGGGGCGTAACAGGCCATTAGTAAGGAAAGTAATACACTTTCCAGTTGTGTAAACGTTAGCCTGTATTACCTTATTGCAAAATAAATGTAATAGATTCATAAAACGCAAATGTTTTGAAGTGACAATAAGATGTTTCCACTGTGAACAATATTATATGTCGCATACTGTGGTCAAAAGGGGGCTTTGCACTTAGTATCTTGTTTGATAATATTGTGCTCATATTTATACAAAAGATGTGTTCACTACTTTTCAGGGTAATTTCTTATCTCTATTGCCTGGTTATTTGGATCTTATTTAGCAGAAAACAAACTTCTTACACATTTATCATTGATGCGGAGGAGGCCTATGCATGTCATAAATTGTAGCCTCAACTTTATCAGTCAATCGGCAATGACATCTCCTACAATGTTGTAGTTACATGTATTGCATGAATGGCTAGCAGGTATTGCTTAGAAAGCCCACAAGGAGGACAGTGTGCCACCCTGAGTTTCGACAAAAATGCAGACCTGGAGTAATTTCGGCCTCTAATCGCTACACTAGCGTAAATGTAGGTAATTTGTTGCAATAATTTGGCAAACCCCCAAAAAAACTAGAAGACAAACAGGCCAAAACAGCCAATCCTCTAACACCTTGTGTTACCACAAAAATGCAGATTTGGCGGAAGTCCCACCTTTCAACGGTGCAATAACGTCATTATGAGCTTGGCAGGCTCATTGTATGGCGATGGCTTCTTTCTTCGACTTCCAAACACTCCTGTCGTGCACTGTTGGTATCAAATATTTCTATTTTGTCCCCGCAGCGTGTTATCGACCTTCACCTGCTTCCAAACCAAACACTTGCTATCCACTGTGCTGCCGTAATTGTACACCGGTTTTCCGTTCGTCTGATTACATACCCATCCCATTCCATTGCTTTTTCTTCATTTGAACAATGTCACGATCTACTCAAGTTTGTTCCCTGATCCACGAAGAGCTCACTGTGTGCCCCTCAGCGTTACTCCTATGATTATTCGTTCCATGCCCGTGGATGCCATCAAAGTTTCCTTTCCAGTTGTTCAGTTAGGCGCCGCCTTTATGTTTTGTATGTCATGACCGGTAGTATGCGCTGGTTGTATGTTTTTGTTTGAGTGACAGAGGTAGCTTCCTTTGATTATTTGAGAATCCTTTTAGAGTGTCCGCAGCCGATAGCTGATCTGCCCCGCAACTTACTGTCGTGGTGGAGTCAGCGCTAACGATCTGCCCGAGGTAGTCATATTGTTTGACTTCCTCCAGCATTCCGTTTCCACATCAGACGACGACGTTTTTAGCAGGCTTATTCTCCATTTATTTAAATATAGTATTATTCACTTTTAGCCTCACGGCCGTGCTTTCTGATAGTAGTTCCTCGAGCATTGTTGCAGGTGTTTTGCAGTCTTACTGAGCAGGACTTTGGCAATTTCCAACCTGAAATGACTCAAGTATTATCTATGTCTTTTCTCAGTCAAGCTTTCTGAATACCCTTGCAGACAAGTTGTGAAGAGTTTTGGCAAGATGGTATCGCCCTGGCATACTCCCTTCCGGATAGGGAAGTTATTGCTTTGCTGGTGGAGTGTCAGCCTTCTCATATATACTTTATGCAGATATCGTCTAGAATTCATATGTAGCTCTCGTGTATTCTCTGGTCTTTTATTGGTTTTAGTACCGCTACGGTGTTTGTCGTCGCTAAGTATTATGTAAGTGTCTTCTATTGCCTGGTCTTTTAATGCTATTAGCAGTGCTTTGGTGTGCACTTAGTCAAACGCGTTATCGTAACTTATAAATGCCATATAAAGGGGATTATAGAATTCTGCCTATTTGATTATGGTTTGGATGGGAACATGATTATAATTCCTGGTTGAGTACCCCTTCCTAAACATAGTGAGCTATCTGGGTTGTTGGAATTAGACGCTTTAACCAATGCGGCTAAATATAAGATTAAAAACAGCTTGTAAAAAACGGAGAGTAGGATGATCGGTCTGCAAATATTTAGGCGCTTCCTACCTCCCCTTATATGAAATTATCGGCTTAGGCCATTTCTTCACTACTAATTCATTCACAACGTAGTGCATCAAGATTTCTCAATGCAATATTGAATCCCTCCTTCAAACCATCTACGATGACGCCGTCGTTACCTGCAGGTTTTCCTCTTTTCGTGGCCTTATTAACATTTCTAATTTCCCTTTAGTCACTAGTGGGATGTCAAAAGCTCAGCACGTACTCTCAGAGGTTTGTCTTGGTTTGAGGTCACTGGCGTACGAATGGTTAGCTGCCTCTTCTTTCCTTTTGAGTTTCGTCCTATTCCCAGCAATTCCTGAATCACTGCCATGTTATATGCCCAAGTGCCGTTTGTTTTACTTGTGTTAATTTACTCATTTTACACAGGTGATCTAGCAGAACTTCATCCACCAAAATGATTCTTTTACGTACTTACGATTCGCAATTAGTTCCTTTGTTTTCCTAGTTGTGCAGTTTTTTTCTACATGCTGCTTCGCCTAGAGCTGCTTCACTTTCTGTAATTGCCATTATTAGGTTGTCATTTCGATTCGCTACAGTACCATCCCTTTCTCGCTTAGAAAGGCAAATTTGTTTTGAAGAGTTAATTTAAAGTCCTTCGCCTTGGCTCTGACTGACCCCGAAGTGGTTTTCCTACTTTTCATGAGTTTCCCTAATTCTATTTTCAAATTTAGCCTTACCCTCCATCTAACCAACCTATGATAGCCGCTACGAATCTTACGTAGCACCTCTCTACCCTGCAAACTATCTGGGTTGTAACTTAAAATGAAGTAAACTCTGTTGTTCGTTTTTCTAAGTTTTCTTCTACCAATGGTCGCAATTTACGCCAGTATACCAAACATAGGTGTTATTTGAGGAGTTCTGACGTTATGTGTAAATGAATGGAGCTACAGGGTTCTTGTTTCTCGCTTTTACTGTTTTTATTTTTGGTTTTCGAAAGTTCTGACCCGCCAGTTATCTTAGTTTACACTATTATTTAGTTGCCACAGCCAACAATAGCGCAGATAGATATAATTGGTCGGACTGGATATTGAAAAACAAGAAATTTGAAAAAAAACCATTCCAAAAAACGGCGAACAGTGTAACACCATGAATTTACAGAAAAAGTCAGATTTGACGGAAGTGACACCAGTAACCGTTTACAAAGAGCGGATGGAGATAAGTTGTAGGACAAAGTAAGAAAATTAAAAAAAACGGCTGCAAAAAACTCACATGCTAGGGGAATAGCGAATGAGTGCTAGTCATTACTAGAAAATTCCCCGAAATTCTTCACGCTTTCGGATACTTTTTTCTCCTGTGGGGATTTTTCTAAGCTTGGTAAATGCGCATGACCCCCATAACGTTGCACAAAAAAAGTTATAGTTGCTGCCTGAATTTAAAATTTGCGGACTTGTATACTTTTACACGGCAGAGCGGGAACAGAAAAACCATACTTCGGAGGTTTCTGTTTTTTTCAAAGAACCGGTTACTTGTCCAAAGGCGGTATTCATCGCACTCTAAACTTGAATTTAAGACTATACCCATGAGCCCCTAAACAGGCCAACTTTTTGTTTTGTAACTCTAGACCATAGTCTGCACCACATCCTAAAAATAGGTAGCCTGCGTTGTATTTTACCTGCAGCGCATCTTTCGCATCGGCCACGCATCTACTTTTGGGATGAAGTGCTCTTTTTGCGACTTGTTTCCCTTACACGTTTGCATGCGTGACGGTAGCGATATCTCATTCATTCATTCATTCATTCATTCATTCATTCATTCATTCATTCATTCATTCATTCATTTATTCGTTCATTCATTCAATCCTTTCTTGGTACATTCAATCTTTGTTCGTTAGTTCGTTCGTTCGTTCATTCATTGAATCATTCATTCATTCATAGATTAGTGCGTTGGTACGTTCGTTCGTTCATTCATTTATTTATTTCTGAATTGGTGTGCACCATAGAGGTAAAGTCAGCCCCGATATGGGATTTGTTACCGAAATGTAACCAATTCTTATTTTAGTGTTCGTTTGCAGTGGATTTCCCACACAGCTTTAGAAGTACGAAGGTGGATGTGGTACACTAAACTCAAGGGCATCTCGCATTGTCTAAATATTAAAATAAACTCAGGGGCATCTCGCATTGTCTAAATATTAAAAAGGGGTGATTATGAACAAGTGACCTCCATTTCTTGTCACGGTCAGATGCACATTTAACGATTCGCCGCGTTATAAAGAATGATGGGGCCTTTGCGAACAACCTGCTGTGTCAAACTAGGTTTTTATAAATTTCCTCCCAGCCCCCTCCGTACTCAAGAAGAATATTTTACCGTGTTTTTTTTTTGGGGGGGGGGATTAGAACATCAGTTCACGCGAGCGGTATATAATGAACACCCGGTATGCCTGGTGTGAAATTGCTGAAAAGTTTTAAACCAAAGAAAACCCGGGAGAGCTGCTCATTCTCCTTGTTGTTTCACGTATTGATAGAGGCTAAGTTTACGCCAAACGAGGTAACTGATATCTCTGCCTCACACACTGCATTGGTATTTTTTAATTTACAGTTTTCTACATCTCACACTACCCATGATTTGGTTAGAGTTGATTCTATTCGTAGTCACATCCTGCAGAAGCATAATTACGTCCTTGCATCTCTTCAACGTATTAATGGTGTATGCCTAATAAAGCACTTCGTCTTTTGATAGTTACATTGAGTGCAACCACATGACAAACATTTCCTTGATAACCATGCCTCCAAGTTTGGCGACGTCTGCTCTAGAAGCAACACATGCTCATCTATTACCACATAACTGAAACCGACGATCTCATGCGCCACTATCAAGTGGCAGCAATGTCAAACATTTCTTTGCACCCCAGGCTCTGTCAATCAAGCTCCCAGATCATTTTTTTTTTAATATTTGCCTGAATGTTTTTGGTATTTATTTGTTTTTTACCCTCATCATTAGAATGAGCTGCGTAAATTTTGTGAAGCTGCTGTTCCTTGTTAAAATCTCTGTGTATACTTACCTAGAAACTTTTGTATGCTCCCGTCTCTTCCTGTCATCTCAATGTCCCCACATTTGTACAGTTTCGTAGGCAGAGTTTTTATGAGTTTCAGTTAGTTTTGGGGCCCCTTTAATATTATCCACTACCACAGGCTTCTCCTCAAATGGAGGGAGATGGTGTTCATTTTACAGGAGTACTATAGTCTCAACAAATACGTCTCTTCATTTCAGTATACTGACCCAAACCTCCGTAGATATTTAAATTTTTGATTGCTATATTTTTATGTACTTCAAAAATTTCTAAATTACCATGCAAAAAACCCAATGAAAATATATTTTTTTTGTTCATACGTGTTAAGCACCTCTGTTTCACTTGCTACTAATAGTGCATCACAGAAACATCAATGCTGTGCCTCGTTTCTGCTTGATGGCACACGTAGAGAAGGTAGTAAGCTTAATATTGCCAAACTCTTCAGTGCTAGCATAAAAGCGACATCAACGTTTTCCAAACGAGTTCTCCGGTTTGGCCACGTTATTTACACCGTCTTATTCTTTCTGCTGACGACATTACGTCTGAATTATTTAGGGCGTTGTTTGTGGTTGCCCACCAAGGTTATTTTTGTAGATACTTTGTAAAGAAGACTACACAGTGTTGGTACTGGATCTCGTATGCTGTATTGCTTACAAACAACAATTATTGCGAATTTAAGGTCAATCAAACTATCAATTCTACTCTAAGTTGTCAAAGGGTGTTATACTTCGCTCCAAAAGTTGCATACTAGGAGGAATGCTCAGCTTACCATACAAGCATGACGTCGTGTAGACCATTCTTTCTTTGCGGTCGCAAGCAGCCAAGTGAATAATCAAGAAGACGAAACATTGAAATAACATGGTGCTCTTTGTTTCTCCACTATTTTCTGATAACGCAATGCTCTGGTCAGCAATTCTCAGAGTATATAAGTGCGTTGAACATCGAGCGGAAGGAAAGCCATTGAAGATATAAGGCAAATATAAACCTCAAAAAACCAGTTCTGAAGCTTGCTTATTCTTGCCCAACTTGTCCTGGGCAGAAATATATGAATGCAAGGGTAAATTCTTTCGGCCATTTCTTTAATGTTGCCCAGACGTTTGGGCCTCATCAAGGCAATAAACAAATGTACAGTTGTTTGCTCCTGATTTCATAGCTGACACTTATGGAAAGCCGAAGTTAGGTTTTCCGCAAAATTAACAGCCGTCCGCTAATTCAAGCTCTGAATAGTGCAAGTAAGGCGCTAAGCTGGGCAAGTTAGTTGGCGAATAATTAATAAGAAACTCATCGTACTAGAGAACAATAACAAAACAAAAAAAAGTAAAGAGGAGCGAAAGCGCACGCTAGAACTACAACAGTTTATGCAGCAGAAACACGGAAACATCTATATGCACAAGAAACGTTCAAAGGGTGAAAATACAGCAAAAAGAAACGCTATTTCTACGTTTTACCAGCGAAAGCATCAGCGGTTAAGCTTTATCAGTGGTTGAGCATCACCGAAAGAGAACTTTAATTTGCTTAGTATTTTTTATTTACCTGTTTTTATCTATTTATTTATTTATTTTTATTTTTATTTATTTATTTATTTATTTATTTATTTATTTATTTATTTATTTATTTATTTATTTATTTATTTATTGTTTTATTTATTTATTTATTTATTTATTTATTTATTTATTTATTTATTTATTTATTTATTTATTTATTTATTTCGGTACCTTCGATCTCCATGGGGCATTACAGAAGGAAGTGGTGTTCCTACTAATAGCGGAACGAAGAACTACATAAATGGGATGTATACCCCGGAAGAAATGCAATGCTCTTAATACGGATACAAGAACCACTCTTTGAAAATGCGTGCAAATATATGTAATACACAGTATAGATGAAAAACAACACTGTAAAGCAAGAGCCAGAGTACCGTAAGTTAGGGAGAACACATAACGACACTTGTACAAAATAGCCTAAGAAATTGTCAATGCCACGAGAAGACAAGATATGCAAACAGACAAACCAATAAACACATGAGAGGACACTATTATAGGACAGATAGATGTCGTTCAATTGCAGATCGAAATGCGCGTGCATCGGTGACAGTAGCCGTCACGCTTGGCAGGCGGTTTCAATCGTCTCATGTGTAAGGTATCCATAAATGTAAACACAGAATAGTACGGCAATGAGGTATGTTCACTTTGAAAGGGTGATCTATGCGCGAAGATACGTATACTGGCGTGGAAAATTTTTTAGCTGCGGATTGAAATTTTTTACCTGTGGATTGAAGTGGTAGATTTTGGGAATCCGGTTAAGCCGTGACATCTTTCTGCGAAGGAAAAGGGTAGGCAGGATTAGCGTTCGTTTTCTTCAAAATATACTGGTCTTGCGAGCATAATGAGATAAGATAAAGCAGGCACTGTGGTTTAATAAAGATTTCGCGCTTTTGTACGGATCATTGTACGTTTGTTAGTATTTCAGCGGATTTGCCAATTTGCTACTTCATTAAGGTCAGACTGTAGTGTTGATTAGTGAGCTGTAAAATAAATCATTGTGTATAAACGCAGTGATCTGCAAATAATCTAATGTGAGATGTAATGGCGTTTGGCAGGTCATTGTTGTAAACGAGAAAAAATAGTGACCGAGCACGTAATCTCGGGGTACGTCGGAGCTGACTGGACAGAAATTGATATCGTAGTCGTTTGCTGTAACAAAGTGTGATCTGCCGGTTAAAAAGTTTTAGATGCGAAGAATGTGCAGACTTCGCAATGTCCGTAATCCGTGCGTTCTCCAGGCATGCGCGTGGTGCCTACAGTGAGCTACAAGAGAGGGCGCTACGCGCAGACACGAGAGGGCGCTCCGGTGCAACGCGTATATGAGCGCGTTCCGACATCACGGATCCTCTTTATTCATGGATGGGAACGAAAACAAACTGCATCATGCTGCTGCTTAACGCGAACCAAGACAACAAGCGCCCCTGGAGAAGAAAGCGAACGAAGCGACGTTAAAACGGCTAGGACTTCAAATGGACCCGCAGAAAAGAGCGCGGGAAGCTACGTCAAAATTGCAAAAATATCATGCCGACCCGGAGATAGAGTGCGGAAAGCGGTGGCTCTTGTCAGTTCAGCCCATCATTTCACCTCAAATATTTTAAACCTCGGAGTGCATCATCACTAATGGATTATGGCGTTCATCAAACAGGCAAAACACATCTAGCGACGCAGTGCTTCGCACCGTCGGCATGGTTCACGGCGTGATGTGTGACTTTTTAAATCCAGGCTAGAATACGGGGATCGATATTTAAATCACGCATAGTTTTTGACACAGTAGCTGATGAGAGACAAGATAAAATGCTTTAGAAAAGTAAAAACATGCAATCAACGAACTTCATATCACCATCAGCGCAGAAATGGTCACTTGTAGAAGTAATAAAGTGAGTTTCCCAACAAAAAGACTTTCAAAACCCGTGTTGGCATGGCGAAAAAATAGGAGTTGTTTTCAAGAAATGTCACCAGGCTTGAGTAAATGATATGGTCAAAAACTTCTTGGGGCACAAGTGAATGGTATGGGATAAGAATTAAACGGGTTACGTTCAGCACCAGACTTGAAGAATGCTACTGCTTTGGCAATTTTGCAATGGTCGGTCATACCGATGAATTGAGTACCACGAACTGGTACCACTTTTCTGCTCGTGGAGCTGCTGTTTAAGCACCCGTTATGTTTAAACGTAGGTATGCATATGAATGGATTGCAATTTTATTATTTCCTCCTTGGCCCCTCAGTAGTCATGTTTTTACAAATACATATGCCCGAAAGGGCTTAAACTTCTCGGGTTACCCTTGGCCACCCTTGACCTACCACGTTCTCCCCTTTGGTATCCGAGGTTTTCTTCTTGGCTGCAAACCCTTATTTATGTCCTAATTAACTAAGCCCTGATTTTCCATTCTGATTTGCTAGATGCATAGCGAGTGCCTCGTTTCTGGCAGTCTTGGTGCCATAGGGACCTTAAGAGGGTTCAACGCTGGTCGGCCACTCTCGACATGTCGTAGATACTCGAGTCATAGCGCAGGGGTTATAGAGAAGGTCCCCTTCACCCCGAGTAGTCACAGTGGCGCTGACTACCACCCCCAAGAGCAGAAAAAAACATACCTTAACATAAATACCCCAGAAAGTGGAGGGGACAATATCCCCGCCGGTAGAGTAGTGGTCATCGTACCAGACGTCTAATCTGGAGGTCGTTGGTTCGGATCCTTCCGGACGGGTAGTTTTTCTCCACTTTCTTTCTCTCCTTCGAAATTCTTTAACTGTTTCAATAATATACCACTCTCTGCCCCTTGCTTTCCAAAGATTTCTTCGCTGACAACCCTTCATCATCATAATCACCAGCCTATCTACGCCCACTGCAGGGCCAAGGCCTCTCCCATTATTCCCCAATTACCCCATTCCTGTGCTACCTGCGACCAATTTATCCCCGCAAACTTCTTGATCTCATCTGCCCAGCTGACTTTCTGCCGCTCGCTGCCACGCTTGCCTTCTCCAGGGATCCACTCTGTTACGCTTAATGACCAACGGGTTATCTTGCCTTCGCAATATATGCCCTGCCCACATCCATTTCTTCTGCTTAATTTCTACTAATATGTCCTCAACACTCGTTTGTTCCCTGACCCATTTCGCTCTGTTCTTGTCCTTTAATGTTACACCTATCATCTTCCGTTCCATTGCACGCTGAGTGGTCCTCAATTTGAGATAAATGTTTGCAGTGAGCTTCCGAGTGTCTGCCCCATAGGTGAGTACCGGTAAGATGCAGCTGTCATACACTTTCTTCTTTAGGGGCAATGGTGCAGTGGAGGTGCACTAGTGGAGAATGGTGTAAGGGAGGTGCAGCGGTGGCGTAGAGGTAGAGCATCCGTCGTGGTTCAAAACCCATGGTTCAAATCCCCTTGTTCAAATCCCGTGGTTCAAATCCCGGTGCCTGACAATTCCCCCTGATTAAAAAAATCCACGTATTGATGGAATTGCACAATTTCACTTTGGGTACGGCCTGACTCCGGCGACAGTTGCCGGTAACGCACTACCTCACAAGAGCAGGATTGGCCACCCTTGTGTAGTGACGGCCACAACCTCCTATGAATACGGCAGTTACCCCACGGCCCTGTAAACCCTTATTTCTGCCCTAATTCAATTAGGTCCTCATTTCCCATTGTGATTCGCGATATATATATATATATATATATATATATATATATATATATATATACATATATATATATATATATCTATATATATATCTATATATATATATCTATATATATATATATATATATATATATATATAAATCTAGAAAAAGATAAACTCACAAAGCGCGCAGAAATAGTATAAGTAAAGAGTCGGATACACAGCAAGAACAATAACAAACAATGTTTACTTACGTAGCGGCAACGGGACTTGCCTTCATCAGAGTAAAGTTACATGATTTTGCTGTCGCAAACATTTTGAACACATTTCTTATATAGGTTTGCATAAAACTGTGAGAAAGAGCGGAAAATGTTTCGGAAATGGGCAGTGTGCATACAGTCAGGCTACGCCTATGTTACAACATCAACAAACAAACAAGAAAAATAAAAAATAAAAAGGGGGGGGGAGCGAGAGAGAGCAAAAGGGGTCGTGTTAACAATGCAGCGTTCAAGGTTGCACCATGACGGGTCAACGTATGCCGCGCGGGCTGCAAGTTCAGACAATGGGGGAAACTGGACAACTGCGGTTTGAAAAGAAAGGGAAGAGTATACACTGAGGTATTCAGTGACTGCTGAGACTGGTTCGGGGGGAAGCGAAGATGGGTGTGCCCCCCGCTGGTCAAGAGAATAGATAGGGGGCTCAAAAGAGCATTTCACAGAAGCTAGCAATTTAACAGGAAATAGGTAGTGTCACAAAAGGTTAAACATGAATAGATCACAAAGAGATCACAAACATGAATAGATCACAAACATTTTGAACACATTTCTTATATAGGTTTGCATAAAACTGTGAGAAAGAGCGGAAAATGTTTCGGAAATGGGGAGTGTGCATACAGTCAGGCTACGCCTATGTTACAACATCAACAAACAAACAAGAAAAATAAAAGGGGGGGGGGGAGCGAGAGAGAGAAAAAGGGGTCGTGTTAACAAAGCAGCCTTCAAGGTTGCACCATGACGGGTCAACGTATGCCGCGCGGGCTGCAAGTTCAGACAATGGGGGAAACTGGACAACCACGGTTTGAAAAGAAAGGGAAGAGTATACACTTAGGTATTCAGTGACTGCTGAGACTGGTTCAGGGGGAAGCGAAGATGGGTGTGCCCCCCGCGGGTCAAGAGAATAGATAGGGGGCACAAAAGAGCATTTCACAGAAGCTAGCAATTTAACAGGAAATAGGTAGGGTCACAAAAGGTTAAACATGAATAAATCACAAAGAGTTAAACATTCCTAAGTGATGGTGGGAACGAGGCCTCCCTCCCCAGGACAAATGGCATTGTTGAACCGCATTAGGCTAATAAAGCTGCTGTATTAGGAGAGTTTCTGCGAATTCTGATGGCAAACTCGAGGGTAGGAATAATAAAGCTGCTGTATTAGGAGAGTTTCTGCGAATTGTGATGGCAAACTCGAGGGTAGGAATAATGAACATAGTTATAAAAATTATGAAGCCGCTAATTTTAATCGAGGGATAAGCACGTTAGTTTTCCGTAACTTTCATTAATTCCAAGCGTGGCTGACCCAAACTTATAAATGAGATAAGATTCTCGAACTTCGCGGTCGTGGTGCGTTTTGAAGGCGGATTCTAAAATCGTTGCTTTAAGATGTTCAAATGCATGCCCGGGACTGTTCACATGTCTTGACAGGGGCAAATAAGGGCAGCTTTTTTCATGAGAGCGGTGATTATTGAACCGTATTCGGAAGGGCGTTTCAGTTTGGCCGATATATTGTTGCCTACAAACAGTGCACTCTAGAAGATATACGACATTAGCGGAGTCACAGTTAAAGTTACCTTTTATATTTACGTAGTAGTCTGAAGCCGTGCTGGTGGCGCGCTGTGTAGCGGTCATGTGTGGGCATACTTTACATCGGGGTTTATTGCAGGGCATGCAGCCAGTAGTTGCCGGTCGGTTGATACGAGAGTTAGTAAGAAAGTCACCTAAATTCTTATTACGCCGGTAGACAACGCGTGGTGGTTCGGGGAATAAGCTTTTTAAGCGGTCACTTTGCATTAGGATATTTTGATGTTTTTTGAGCACGGTTGACACTCTTGGAGCGGAGGATGAGTGGGTTAAAACTAAGTTAGTTTTCGGGTTCCCGTTGTGGGCTTTTTTCTTACAGATTTCGTTACGGTCTAATTGGTTGGCTCGCACAATAGCGTCGTCGATAACTTTTTCCGGGTATTTTTTATTCAGGAGGGCGGTCTTGAGTTCTCGACAGTTTGAGTCAAAGTCGGCTTGGTTTGAGCACATTCTCCTAAATCGGTGGGCTTGGCTGTAAGGTATTGCTGTCTTGCAGTGTCTGACATGGCTGCTTCGGAAGTGCAAATACTGCCGCGTGTCTGTCGGTTTTCTATACAGTTTAGTTTGAAGCCGACACGCTGACTGAACCGCCGCTCTCACCGCAGCGTCATCTGTGCGTCAGCGTGGTCAGCGCGCAGCTTGCACTCGGCGGCGCTCGCTCCCGCCGCCGCGCCAGCTGTGCGTTAGCGCGCATCTTGCTCTCGGTTAAAAATTTACACTATCGTCCCGCGGGGAGAACCATGGTGTAGATGCGACGCAGCGGGGGTGAACATGCTGCGTAAATAGGATACACAACAACAGCAATCCACACGCTGACATCGCTAACATAACGGTAACGCAACGGCAACCCCCGATGCATTGCATCTACCCCATGGTTCCCCTCGCGGGAAGATGCTGTAAATTTTTTCTCCGACGGGTTCTCTTCTAAAGACGTCGACTGACGCGCAGGCACGGGATTCACAAATCTAACAAAAATCTATCTCCCACAAATAAC